>NC_068415.1:9930301-10080301 GCF_023724105.1 Carassius gibelio | reverse complement strand
TATCCAGACAACCACTTGTTGAACCAGCAGGCTTGCTCATGTTGAAGACCTCTGCTCCAAGAAAACTGCGTGGAAAAGTTACACTTTTCAGGCCCAGTAGAGTCTTAACACTTTCGACTTGGTTTTAAAAATGACATGCACAAATTTAACATCCGGTTTGCGATGGACAACTGGTCCTCTGCTTTCTGTTGGACTTGTCTTTGATTGTGTCCAAGTCGCTCAACTTGTTTTTCAGCAAATAGAATCCAGATTTCCTTTGACTGTTGACTGATGCGATGGATGCAGCCCCACAGACAAAATATGCCCAAACCGGTCCCTGGTTTCTCAGCGCCACGGAAACTTGGTGCAACTAATGGAAAAACCCTGGAGCTTGAGCCAGCACTGTACAACATGAGCTGGGAAATGTGTCTCAGCCCGGAGCCTTGTTGAGTGACTTTGTGATGTGTACCGTCAGATTAAAGGTTTGGTAATATGTATGAGATGTATTAGAGTAGGAGGGCGGGAGAGAGAGGGAGGGAAGGAGGGTGGGAGGAGAGCCCAACTTCCTTTGACCACTTAGCTTTTCCCTGCCTTCTGCTTCAACTCCTGCTCGCGCATGACGTCACGGGGACGGATGAAGTGATATTCCACACACCGTGAGTCAGACACTGTCAGAGGCTAATGGTGCGCTCTATAGGAATTGATTGGGATCAGCAAGGCTGTTTAAATGACCGAATCAAACGTTTGCCTCGATTAGGAACACATTTCCATCCTCAGAGAGTTCAGTGCCCTAACTGCTCCCAGACCGAAGTAAACAGTTTAAAGCATTCTATTTAAATAACCCTTAACAACCTGATCACTCTTTCTTGTTGCAACGAACTTACTTTCTGTCGCGCTTCCCCGGATCCTTTCTCAGTGCGCGCGCACCTGTTGCTTTGGTAGAATGACTGCAGGAAAGAGATCGAGCCCAAAGTGTTTTACATCGCTCTCTCATCTTACCAGGTTTTCATGCACGGCTTGAAAATTAGAGGATTTGTTTGTAAGTGTATGTTTATTGCATTTTCAGAGTGATTCAACAGGTAAATGGCTTATGTTATGATGTTGCTGGCTTGTGGTAAATGTTTATTTAACATTGTAATTTGTTCAAATGCACGCCGGAATCTAATTCAAAATCTAAATGTACACATCATCCTATTTATATTTAAAGGTCTATACTTAAAATATTTATTTAGGTTTTAGATGGGCAACATTTTCTTTCGTTGTATAGCCTACTAATGTGTATGTAACATAAAACTTTCAACTTTAGAGATTTTATTTTATTATTAGCCTAAAATGAGCTGTATATTTTTCAATGCTCATAATTTAAACAAACATATTGAATGCAAGGTATCTTTGTCGTGTGGAGCGCGAAGTAATAATAGTTAATATTTATTTATGAGACCCAGCCTAAACACGTAGCCATAAAAAAACTCTATATATTTAGATTTACCTATACTCTAATGAGTTCTATATGAACAATATATATATATATATATATATATATATATATATATATATATATATATATATATATATATATATATATATATATATATATATATATATATATAGGCCTATATATATATATATATATATATATATATATATATATATATATATATATAATATTTCTTTTTTTTTTTTTACTAGCCTTAAATGCTTAATACATTTCACCACAGACTCGGGTAAATTGCTTTTAAGTGGAAACAAAACGAGAAATCGTTGTAAAATCAAGTGCGCGCTGTGTTTTAGAGGGGACACATGCGTGCGTTTGTCCCTCGTGGACTGGGAGAATCTCAACTGTACTCCTTTGAGAGTGTGCGCAATGACATCTTGACCTTAACAGCGTGCCGTGTTGTGGCCGCCGCCAGTAGACACCCATATTTTAGGTTTAATTATGAACATTCCCACGGTAGCTCGGGGCCATATGGGAGCCCTAAATCTCGGTCTAAACGTGGCGAACGGGGGCGTATCTAATCGCAATTAGTGATTGTCATGTCCTCCTTTAAACGGTGTACTCAGTGCACTGAAAAGAAATTGGGTTTTTTGACAGGTGAATGACTGCACATTTAAATGTGCGTTTTTCAGGACCTTATGAGCCAGACTGAGAAAAACAGTGTCACAGTAAGACCCATATCTCTGTGGGCATCACCAGCAAACTCTAGGCCATGAGGGATTAAATCACAATGATTCTGAGTGTGATGACTTTTAGATAGACTATATGATATGTTAAGGGCATCATGCTCATTTTAAAAATGCATGCATAAATGTGGCCAAAACAGACTTTTTCTGTCCCATCTCTTTTTCTTTTTCATTTCCCACTTTCGCTGTCTGTGTGTTTATATGTGTGTGTGCCTGTGTGTATGTGTGTGTCTTAGGGGTGGGGTGGTCTGCTCGTAGTAATCTGCTTAACTCGCCCTAATCCTGTCATTCATAGATAGTCTTTACACAAACATAACCAACATCATGGTTGCCCCGGCTGCTTGCTTTCACTTTTTGTGCTTGTGACTCTCCTCTCAATAACAGTCAATGAAAATCTCTGACAAAGAAGCATCTGATTGTGTATCTAGTTGTTGGCTTGACAGAATCAGTATGCAACTGCTTACTTAGCCCTTAAAGTGGAGAGGGACAGCAAAACCATCTCTTCTTCTTAACCACTCCTGTAACAGCATGTTGGAGATGTTGCAAAAGACTTTTCTGTGTTGGCACTTTGTTCTGAGATGAACAAATGTATGAGGCAGAATCAAATCAGAAAAAAGTTGCGGATTGCTGATGACACTTTCAGTGCACTTCTGTTCCTGATTGATAGAGAAAGAAACACATGAGTATGGGAACTGACATTTTAATTTATTTTACATTATTAAAAATGGAAGAAATATATTGATATTACATAAAAACACCTGAGTAACCTCTTTGTCTATTAGCAATGACAACTTGCGTTGTCTTTCTGACCCTTAATTCACTGAAGTAAATCTGATCAAACTATAAATTACTTAATTAAAAACCGAAAAATAATTACTAAATTAAGGAATTAAAAGCTGACCTCTTGGGCCACTAAGAAAAAAAAAGCAGTTTTATTGAATAATTTTAACAGATATATATACAATATCCATCTGTGTGGTGTATAGGATATTTGTTTAGAAATGTCTGTTAAACTGTTTTGTATTTACATGTACATATCTTTTATTTGATCTTATATATATATATATATATATATATATATATATATATACACACATACACACACCACAAATCACTTATTGAATACTCAGAAAAAGTTCTCACTAAATAGAAAATTATTTTTTTGTATTATTTTATTTGACATATTATCTGCCATTCAGACTGTTGCCTATTTGACACCTTTTTTTTTTACTTCTTTTTTTTCAGTAACAATCAGATACTTATTAACTTGTCTAGAATTAGACAGCTAACTTTTCCCTGGTAACTTAAAATATATACAGTATCTTCAAATCTTTAAATAGGTCAATTCCTAAATAGTTTAGGATTGAATAATAACATTAGCAATTTCATAACTATCATTGCAAATTCTTATGCAATAACATTTGTCCATATAGTATTTTAAAGGAAATTATATTTTAATAAATAGAAATATACATCTTCCCATAGCAAGTATGATGTATGAAAAATCATCTTAATAATTTTCTTATTCTTTCAGTTCAGAATCTTTTGGATTCACATCCACAGATGTTTTAATATTAAAGAGACCTGATAGCTAATTTAATTATACATACAAACACACATTCCATGTGTTAGCGATTACCATATTCATTTCATCTCGCACCTTACATGAGGTTAGACTGTCACACATACATTTCTCCACACACCTCTAGTATTTTCCCATTATGCTGCCTACATTTCCAAAATATAATAATAGTAATAAAGGCCGAACACAACCTCGCCCTGTCTAACTGGCAGGTCGATGGATGCTTTCTGACAAATCTATTTGGGGCAAATTGTCAGTGAGAAACTTCCGCCTGAGCTGGCCTGGACAAAACTGGCTGTTGGACGGACTAAATCCTACTGCAGGAGGGTCGGGACAATGGGCTCTGAATGTGTTGATGTGCTGGCAGTGGCTTGGGTCTGACAATGGCCGGATTAATTGGTCCCTTGGCTGACTGATTTGAGATGGCTTCACTCGGGTCCTCTCCATGGGGAGCCCCATTGTCCTTCTCCTGATTCCCACTTTTCACAAACTCCAAACAAAAGTCAATTTCTTTCTCAAGGGGGTTTGGGAGAAGAGGAGAAATATCGAGACCTCGTGGTTCGGCTTCGCGAGAGGTGACTTTAAAAGAGAGCTCCTTTCTCCCCTCATCGTCTAAGTTTTTAAATGGATGACTTAACTCATTCCGTTTCCCTTTCTGCCTGCCCTCCCTCTCTTTAAGGCCCAGAGCTCCTCCTGAGACTTAGAGGTGTTATCGTCAGTGGGACAGGAGAGAGGCACCTGTTGCGAGTGCTGGCAGGCTGGGCTGAGGAGCTCGCTCTCATTAATATTAAAATGTCAGAGATGCCATCATGTTGCTGCGCTGAAATCGGTCTGATGTTGTCCCCCCCCGTCCCGGCTCCCTGGGGACCGACTCTCCGCTTCCACAGTCACTCATGAAGGGCACCCCCTCTACCCTCTCTCGCTGCCTGTCTCTTTTTTCTGTCCTCTCATTATCATTCTGCTTTTTTGAAAGGCCTCGTTAACAAATTATGACAGCTGGCTAAAGAGGCTTTAGCCGTTCACACCATTTCGGCAAACACTTTAGGGGCACGAAATGACAAACTTTATTCTGCTGTGACATCAACTTTCGTCTACTTGTTTGCACTCTCTTATTTGTCTCTTCAGTGACGGTTCATCAATGGCATATTTCACCGAAATGATTTGCTGCCAAAGCCCATCACATCATTTTATGCCTATAATATGATATGATTTATTTGATATTTTGGACTTTTCTTTATTTATTGATTTTGCTTTTTGTTGTCATATGTGAGGTGACACTGAAAGAATTGGATAATTTTTGACTATAGTTATGCTTGTATGTTCTGTGTCCTGAATTCATTTTAATTAAATTTAATTAAATTCTATAATATAGAATATATTATTTACATATTAAATAATATATTTGTTAAAAAGTTAAAATAATCCTCTTTCTCTCTCTCTCTCTCTCTCTCACACACACACACACGCACACACACACACACACAGACACACACACACATATAAATGTCACTTTTAATTCTGTAGTGATTTGTACAATATAGATTGTGTCAAAGCAGCCTGGTAACACTACAGTACAATGCCTTTAGTTAATGCATTAACTAATACAACTAAATTAGCAATACATTTGTTATATTTTCTATTCATATTTGTTAACATTAAATAAAAATACAGATGTTCAATGTTAGTTCAGCTCCATTAAATAATATGAACAAATGCTACTTTTTAATAAACTTTAATAATAAGTAAATCTTGTAATTATCTCTTGGAAATTTGTTTTATTGTTAGATTATGGTGTAGTTAACCAATGCTGACAAATAGAACCTTATTGTAAGGTGCTACCAAAATCAAGTAAAAAGTATCTTTTTTTCTACTAACCACTAAGTATGTAAAGATGTCCAACAACAGTTATTTTATATAAAAATCAAATACAATAAAAATATTTTATAGACTTTGATAATTTAATACATTTGTCAAGCTCACTTGTGCACCTTTTGATTTATTTTGACATACATGCAATACAGTATTTAGCTACTGAATAAATATAAATAAGTAAAATAATATTTCAAATGAAAATTAATTTACAAAACATATGCATTTATCTATCTATTTTTTAACTAAAAAAAAAGAAAAAAAAGGATGCATTATTAGCTATTATAATCCTCTTGTCTTGTGAATTTCATTTGTACATTTCCACCAGTTATTAATTCAATAATAAAAAAAAATAGCTTGGAATAGCTTATAATTGTATTTTATTTATGTTACACTAGCAAAAGACCGTAAAGGTCAGACAGAGCTGAAATAGCTGATGTTTTGATGCTGAAGCTGGCCTCAGTGACTGTGGGAAGATCACACCCCGCTCATTACATGAGGAGGCTTGGATTTTGGGATCAGACAGAGGGTGTAGAGGGAGGGGAGGTGAGGCGATATTGAAGCTGGAGCTGGGGCGGGGTGGAGGGGAGGGGATTTCATTTTTAGGTGTAACTGATGGATGCATTGTTTTCCCAAAGAGTGATTTTTGTTGTTGTTTCCGTTCATTCTCCACGATCAGCTTTATCTTTCATTAAGCTTGATATTACTGTGTTACGTTTACATGAATTGCATCCGTCACCATGACTATCTCCGTTGTAGGTGGCCGAACTGAAAGAGATAAGGCCAAATATGTCCATGTTTCAAACTTCAAATTTCTCTTCCTAGTGAGAACCGCTAATCATACAGTTGGCAGACAGACCAGAAAGGTTTTTCCCCCAAACTCAGACTTTCTCAAAAGGTTTAAACACAAATGGTACACAGAAGACTGGCCCTTGCTCCTCACTCCTTAGACCCCAAACTATCATTCATAACCTTTCTGCGTCGCTCCGAAAAGGAAAAGAGGAGAGGAGAGAGGGAGGGGAGAGGAGGACTGTGGGGAGGACCATGAACGCTTATTTAAAAAGACTTCCTTTATTGGACCATGTGCAGGCAGTTCACTCACAAAGGCCTTAAATAGGATATTTTCTGTTCCCTATAGTTGCTTTCCCTTTTAAGTGCCGAGGCAAAAAAAGTAAGTTTACAACTCCTCTCACAATGAAGCTCTTCACTCCCAGGTTGCTGAGACCCGGGCTGACCTGGGAAAGTTAATTAGGAGGCCAACAATGAGCGAGCCCGAGCAAAATACCTCGCCTCTCCTCCAGCCAAAGATGTCATCCATTAATTAGGCAAATCTTTAAGGTGGGCTTATTGAATTTACAGAAAGGCCGCAGTTTGGGCGGGCCGCGTTTTTTGATCAGGCCCTCGCCCCAAACAATGCCTTCTCCTGGTTAAGGAAAAAGGGAGGGGATTGGTGGAAGCAGAGGAGGAAGAGAAAGAGAAGGAGGGGGAAAAAGGAGAGGGAGAGAAAGAAACGTATGGCTTGCAGAGGCTCAATGGGAAAAAGGACGGGGAGATTCACAGGGGCTTGGGGGGCATGCTTCAGCGATGATGTCATGCAAAGGCAACCTGGGGGCTTGGGAAGAGTGGGAAGGAGTGCGTTGGGGGGGCCACTCAAAGTTAACATGGCTGCATCTGGGCCAAAGCCTTCTCTCTAAAGGAGCAAAATGCATACGCACCCCTGCTGATCAAAGCCGGCTTTCACCTGACATCTGCGTTCCACCACGGCCGGATTTGCCTCAATGCATTACCGTGATCAATTAATGAGCGGTTATGCATTTCGTTTCAGATCAATATTAGTATCGGTACCTTATATTTGTGTATTGTTACATTACAGAATGACTGTTGGCTCGGCAGTCCATCATATTTAAATCATTTAATCTATACTGGTATAGTTGCTCTGTTTACACAATTATTTGTGACAACTGTCATGAAAAATTGTATATGTATTAAATATGAACGGAGACAGAATGCTTCTATTTGTCAAATATTTTTTCAGCAAATATTTTCAGTTGAAATAATTGCATAATATTACTCCTGATGCTATTTTTTTTTTTTTTGAAAATGGTTAAAAATGCTACAATAAAAACTGAGCTAAATATATACGGTGTAAATTGATTAACATTGGATTATATGTAATTACACTGTAAGATATTGTGAAATGTATGCTTTTTGCATGTAAAAACTATAAAGAAATTGGTGTAAACAATAAATTTTATTTTCATTTGTGTATATTCTCGGTAAAAGGATATCTACATGACACATCACATGAATATTTTCTATATAAATAATTGGTAACACTTTATTGACCAATTCTCATTATTAACTAATTGCTTATTAGCATGCCTATTATTAACATATGGCTGTTTATTAGTACTTATAAAGCACATATTCTCCATGACCATATTCGAGTTCTCTAAAATCCTACTAACTATATCTTATTAATAAGCAACAAATTAGGAGTTTATTGAGGCAAAAGATGCTTTGTTAGTGGTAAGAATTGGAGCTTAAATTAAAGCATGACAAAATAATCTAGTTTGTGCTCATTGTCATCAGTGTCAAAAAACATAAATGTGTTTTGTGTTACATTTTATATTATTTAATTAGTGTTTATTTTATTAGTTTAGTGTCACGTGTTACACCATCTATCTGTATTGGCCATGTTTTATAAAACTCTGATTCATCACATGGCTTTCTTTTTTGCCACCTCTATTATTCTGTTGGTTGTAAGTACATTTTAAGGGTAAAAGCACATTTTTGTAGTTCAAGTGCATTGATATATTAACATTACATAATTTAATGATTTATTATTTATGATATGTAGTAAATGCATCAATATGCCATTCACAGTAAACATACATTTAAACTGTGAATTTCTGGCAACCACAGCTGTCAATTGTTTTGAGTACTGACATGAAGAAACTAATTTCTGTTGCAGAATTAGATAACGATTGTCTAATGGTCAAGTCTTTGAGTGAAAGTTAAAAGTGCATAAGTGATTATCACTTAAGAAGACAGTAAGAATCTCACTAACATTACACATCACACAGAAGAGAAATTCCTCCAGGAACTGTATTGTCCTGGCCACATGAACCCAAGCTGCTCTTTTTATTTGATTATGACTGATATAAATCACCAAGCAAAGCCTAACTTTGGATTTAATATATGTGGGATTTGGTCTGTGTGTTGAGATCTGGCTCTTCCAGAGAATTCCAGAGTTCTCAAACTGAGCCCTGGTGTGGTAAAAGCTGACACTTGTACACAGGCAAGCGGTATAGTGTGTATAAAACTTGGTAGTGGGAGGCTGGGTATCTTTCTGTCCTCCTCTTTGACATGACCGGTCTTTGAGAAAAAAACCCTTCCCTTGAAGGCCATACCCCTCTTCTCATAGCTCATGCCGCTTTAAGGGCACTGACTGGGCTGAGCACTACCTCCCTAAAATACACCCTCCCCCTGGCCTTCCTAATCGGAGGGGTAGATCTATGTGTTTTGTTGCTTGTCAAAAACAATCACTCTTCGGGCCATTACAGTTGCTGCACGTCCTCCTTTAATTGGTGTAACGCACAGAGGAATGAAAGCGAGGGCGGCCCACAAAAGCCGGCCAGTGAATAAGAACCGACTTGCACTGAACTGCTCTTCAGGGCAAAAAAAGTTCATAGTTGGCAACTAACAAGGAGTTGTAGGGGGGTCTTTCATTCAGCTATATCACTGGTGAAACTGCCAGCTCACCAAACCTTAAAAATGTATTCACTTTTAATATGTTGGATTAAAAGTTAACATTAATTTCAAACGAACGTAAATAGAAATATGATAAATTATATTACATATTACAGGGAAATTGACTAAGGCTCTTAAAGGTGCAATTTTTCCCTCTTTAAATAAGTTTTACATAATGAAATCCATTGCATTTGCAAAATTTATCTCCTAATGAAGGTGGCCATTTTTAAATCACATGACCAGCTGAATGCCATTTGCTTCCACTATTGGACTCTTTGGCTTCATCAGGTAGGCACTTCTTTAGAATAAGTAATAATTTGTGACCATTGAATCACTTCACGGTCATTCATGAATCCTTTCCTAAAGGGCCTCATGTTCATGGGATAGCAAAGTGTCCATCGGATGCACACCAAATGATTATGAATACTATGAATTCAGACATACTACTCTTTTCATATACTATTTTTTGCCTACTATATATGAGGGAAGTATGTGATTTCAGATGCATTGTTTCAGTTAAAAAAAAAAACAAACAATCATGGCTTATTTTTTTTTAGTTGATGGACCCAGGCATCTAGGTGTCACTATAAGCCCAAGACAATAACATAACACAAAGAGTAAGTCCTAGGGGCAACAAAAAGTGACCTGTTAAAATGTTCATGCAGTTTAAGTCCACTTAGTAAACTCTAACTGTAACTCTTTTCCCCCACAGAAAGCTGACTCTAACCACCCGCTTTTCCCTCTCTGATCGTCCTGTGCTGGAGGTTGTCAGCCGAGTTTTATGTCCAGTTCGCTGGAGCTGAAAGAAGTCAGCATCGTGTCTTGTTATGAAACAAGATGTCCTTGCCTTCCGTTCCGGGTGAATGATGCCTGGGGTGACTTGCGTGGAGCGATGGCCTCGCTGTGGCGCTCCAAAGAGGCGACCAACAGTGAGGAAGTCAATGCGCCATTGTGTATCGAGTTCGTCGGCTACATTTTTGGTAATTATCCCGACTGTTTGTTGGAGACTTGGATCTGCGAGCCAAGCGGGCCGACAGTGGAGCACAACACCGTCAATAAAGATTAACTTCTTCATGAATGGTCAACATGTCTAGTTGAGGGAGAAAAGCTCAAGATATTATTGATTAGTGCTATCAATAGGTTTAATTTTGTGTGTTTTCAATAGTAAGACAACTGATACAATCCACAATTTTTTCACAGTGTGAATAAAAACATTATACAGGACTTGTGCATTTTGCGCAAACAAATATTTCTCTATTAGAATAAGTTTAATAAAATCCACCAGCATATATGTAGCTGTAAAACTATATTTTTTGTGAAGGTCTAGCCATAAACAGAAGTTTGATTTGCTAAAGCAGAACAGAAACTTTCAGGATGTGTCAAACGGCTCTGACATACTATCTTTATTAATCAACATTTTTTATCAGCTAGCATAACATGACATAATGGTCGGTGCCCTTTCAAAATTAATAAAATTAAGTACATTTTTGGATGTGAGGGAAAGTTTATGGTGTTCAGCTTCCCCAAGAACCCAGCGTTCCACAAACAGTGGATGCAGTTTGTTTTTCCGGGGCAGCAACAGAGTGTATCAAGTGCCTTTGTGTGTTCTGGTCATTTGAGTGACGAATGTTTTATAAACAAGGCCCAAGTCGACGCTGGATTTGCACATTGTTTGAAATTAAAACATGGAGCTGTCCCTGTGATAAAAAAAAACCCATTCATATAAGTACAATTGCATTAGATTTCTGTATTTTGTTGGAAATCAGCACATAAGTGAATCTATTTAAATGGAAACAACACGAAACATCCATATTATAGCTCCACTCACTGCACGCCTTCAGGAGCTCTGATTTTTCCGGAAAGAATCGGAAAGCTGTAATTTTCTTTTATAAATATGATAAAACTAAAGACTTTTTGGATATATGAAGGATGCAGTACTATACTCTAAAGGTACTCAAGATTAACATGAGAATAGGTGAAACTGTGTATGTTATGTAGGCTACCCTTTAAGGTACTATGCACCCTTTAGGGGTAAATAAGTAATTTGTTTTAATTTTAATGGGGCAGCTGTACATCATCTCCCCTTTAAAAGTTGTCTCAGTTTTGTTCTGAATTTTATTTTATATATATATATATATATATATATATATATATATATATATATATATATATATATATATATATATGAGACCAACATTTAAAGTATACAAAATAGTGAGGTCCTGGGAAGGTTACATACGCACAAAAGATAGATTTTATGTACGCACAAAAGTTTTTAGATTTATAAAACCATGCGTAGACTTTGCCAGAACCTGCGCAAAAAAAAATCCCTTTATAAATCCCAGTCATGGAACGATAGTGCGCATGTGCATCTCCACACTCCTCCCCGAAATAACCATATATGGAGATTACAACCCCTCGTTTTACTATGCATAACCTCATCTGCATATCATTTCCATGCATATTCCCACCCACGTGACACCATGTTTAACGTCAAAGGTATAAGACGTAAAAAAAAAATAAGAGACCTGACTAAATGCCATTTGTACCACATTAAATTTTATTGCCAAAATCATCCAGAATGTTTTAGAATTATATCTAGAAAAACAAAACTGTTTAGTTCTCAGATAAGCCTATTTTACTTGACCTAATTCTTTTCCACTGGCCAAATAGTATTTCAGTTGTTTTAAACAGTTCAAATCAGATAAAATGTATGCAGTTCTACTGAAAATGTGAACTTCGTTTAGCTATTTTTAGTGGAAACAGATAAGCCTGTATGACTCGGCGCAAGTATTTAAAGTTTAGTTTAGATTAAAACATTGCATGCCTCGGGACAAGTGATTAAGCGCATCAACTGCAAATACATATGTATAAATTAATATAGGCTAGCCTAATTTTTGTTTAACTTCTGCGTAATGACTTAATGTAATTTCATCTCCATTAATGAGAGTGGAATATTTAATGTAAATGAGTAGCCTATATCGAAATACGCACAGTCAAAAGCATCCGTACGCTGCGCACATATTTACGCCAAGTTTATTTTTTATAAATTCTGATAAGTGCTTGGAAAACAGCGTGCGCACATTTCTATGCCCATTTTGTGCGTACGCAACGTTTAGCTATAGCCTATTCCCGTTTTAACGAGAAAGTTAGCAGTAATTAATTAGGCTGCAGGGCTCTCTAAGCTATTTAGGGGCATCCCTTCATTGAACATTGAGAGCGCGTTTCTCCTGTCCAAGGGCTTTTCTCCTGTCCAGCTCTTCTCGGTTCACATTGCCTCTCAGAGGGCAGAATAGCCCAAGCCTTGATCCTCGTCAGTTGTCATCCCCAGTTCGGGCCACTTTGGCCGCTGCTAGTGGGGAAGTCAGGCCTAATCCCTGGAAGGAATCGGGGCAAAAGAAAAGCAACAATAACCAAGTCAACCGTAAAAAATGAAAGCGAAATCTCTATTATCAACCCCAACATTTCCCAGCGATGCAGTGAAATCAGGCTGGTTTGTCATTCGAGTCAGACACCGGGGGGAGAATCTGGGGTCGCTTTGGGTTGGTAGACTCACACGACGTTTAGAGAGCAATATTTCGGCGAAAGGGGGCCTCGCATTTGCAAAATCCCCCTCACATCCCGCCATAAGCATTAAATGCAGTCTGACTTTATGTTGTATAGGCAGCGCAAAACAAGAAAAGAGGCACAGTTCTCACATAAAAGAACTCGGTTTTTGGGGATTAGGGACGTCCCAAAGGATGGAGAATAACTTCTGCATAACTTTACAGCTCCTCTCTCTCCAGGTTTAGACTACGGCTTAAAGCGCACAGTCTTTAGTTAACCCTTAACTGGTCCCTATGGTCAGAGTCATGATTTACCAAGTCAAAGTTAAGGCACTTGAGAAAAAAAAAAAAAAAACAAGACCGAATCGCATTTATTTTTTAATCTAAAAATATTGTATTTATATTTTCTCATTAAAAAAAATTAACTAAATTATTCACATGAGACAAACGATCAAAAGATTCCACATTCAGTTGTGTAGCTGTTATTGGTGTTTTATTCCGAAAGTTTTATTTGAATGGCAGAATTTTGTTTTAAGATTTGAAACGCCTTAATTGGAAGAAAAAAATAATTAATCTCGGGATAAAGTCATCACGATCACACGCCTCATTTAGGCTACCTCAGAAATCATTGTGAGGGTCAGGTGACCCATGAAATCAATGTCTCTTGTAGTTCCTTGAAAACCTGCTTTTCTTTTTAAAAATTCATTAGGATAATCTTGAGCCATGAACACTGATAATTTTCAGAATTTAAACCAAGTTGTCCAGGCTCATCCCTTTGCTTAAGAGCTCTCCAGTCGATGAAGATACTTCACTTAGGCAGCCTAATTAGTGATTTTTGTCCTCGTTCAATTGCCTCTTTCTCCGTTGTGCATTCAAATGAAGCCTTAATGCACAAGGTAATAGTAGGCCTACCTGTATAAAACCTGATTAGTTTCACAATTATCAATAATCTTTATTTCTTCCAGGACATGTGAGGTAACGTAACATATATAGCCTAACATATATCAAATATTTGGTAATATTTTCACTGCAAACGTCCTTTTGGTATCACGATTTTGTATACCTCTTTCATAAACTCCCTGTTTGCAAATCAATGAATTCAGCTGCCGAGGGGAGGAGTGGAGGGATGACTTGGATCATCCAATTTAAGGCTATCACAATAACAGAGCTGCTACACTGTAGTAGTGGAGAGTTAATGCAACAATCCACGACATAAAACCTGCGAATTTACCCTAAGACATCAGCGCACGCAGTAGAATAGCCCTTAATGTGAGGCATTCTCAGTCCCCCATTTCCATCAGGCTCTCATGACTGCAGAATTGCCGCGGACTGCAAGTTATCAAGAGGCACTAATTTCACATTAAAGACCATTGACTGCAGTGGCTTGATTCGAGGGTTTGCGACAATTAACACAATCAGAATCGGAGCCCAGATCGTTTACCTTGACTCCGTAATTATTTTTTGGCCGCGCGCGCTATAGACTACATTCGCAAAATTGCACACGGTGTCAAAAACCGAGAAGAGAGAGGATGCAGCGCGTTTTCATAAAGACAGTCTCCAAACACACACAGAATAATGAAATGCAAAAAGAATACAGTGAGAATATATTAAACTGCGTATCAATCCCGATTTTAAACTGTTTGCCTTTATGTTGTAGTACCTTTTAAAATTCACACTGACTAATAGATTAATACTGATAGGGATAAATAAAATAAATAGACTATATTCTGTGTGCATGATCAGAAACTTGAACGAAATAAACTAATTCTGCAACTTTTTAGAAGCTGTTAAATTTCTTTTTAACACCAGTAAAACGTAACAGCACCATATATAGCCTACTTTCCTTAAAAGTGAAAATTCACAGCGTTATAAACTAGTAGTAAAATGTATATGTCATAAAAACAAAAGGGTATCTCATATATTTTACGTTAAATAGATGCCAGAGCCATCAGTGACCCTATTAAGCTCTTTCTGTAAAAAAATTGAGCAACATGCAGAAATTCAACTCTGAATAATAATAAGTCTAGTTCCGATCAACTTAAAGCAAAATAGTTTAGTTAAAATAGTACATTGTATAGACACAAAACAATTATAAATGGATGAAACGAGACTAAATTTCCAGTTCTTTCAATTTCACTTTAGACATTACAGGTGCACCCATCAGTTGAAATTCCGTCTATCGCGAGATTACCCTAGTGGTCATGTGACTGAGACATATGGAAAATAAGGACAACAGAAAACTGTGCTGAGTCACAATTGTTAACGAAATTTACATTTGTATCAGTAGGCCTATGCTTATTTGCTGAATGGGATGTTACTTTCGTTGCCGTTGCTAACTGCTCTATTTCGCCATTAGAAATTAGTGGTTATAGTTCACTAAAGCTGCCATCAGCAGTCATGCCTGTATCACAGAACAGCTTTTTGGGATCAGTTTTTATCTACATTTCCAGAAGGCTTGGAAGTCGACGAGTATTTTACTGAACTGCTTCGTATTTATTGTGAACGCTACGTGACTTTGGCGAACTGCCTCGTGACTTATGCACGACCTGTCAAAGTCTGTCAGAACTGTTACACCGGCTTCAACAGTCTGGAGGACATTTAGAAAAGCATATCATTTGACAAAGTAGGTGCTCATCCCAAGTCTAACACTAAAGTGCCTATAAATGTTCTTGCGTAGTTTGAAGAATTACACGAGTCACATGCACTCATGTCTCGTGATTTTGTGTGTTCACTGTTTCACCCTGGTTTCACCAAGCCCGACTCACTTTGACAATGGAATATTTTAGTATGCTTAAACAGATATTTTAAGTTATTATGAAATAAACCAAGTCTATTTAAAGTAGGCCAATAATATTCTCATTGTACCTTTTAAAACAAACAAACAAAGCTTAAGATGTCCAATATGTACTGTATGTTTTTTTTTGACATTGTACAAGTTGTTTTTATTAAATGTGACGCAAAAGGTAAACTTTTTAAAATTGAAATTTAGTATACATTATCTGAAAGCTGAATAAATACTTTTTTTTTCAGTGATGTATGGTTTGTTAGGATAGGACACTATTTGGCTAACATAGGGGAAGATACTATTTGGCTAAGATGGGGAAGTTGTGGCCTAGTGGTTAGAGTTTGACTCCTAACCCTAGGGTTGTGGGTTCAAATCTTGGGCTGGCAATACCACGACTTGGTGCCCTTGAGCAAGGCACCAAATCCCCAGCTGCGCCACAGCATAAATAGCTGCCCACTGCTCTGGGTGTGTGTGTGTGTTCACTGCTCTGTGTGTGTGCACTTTGGATGGGTTAAATGCAGAGCACGAATTCTGAGTATGGGTCACCATACTTGGCTGAATGTGACGTCACTTATTATTTTTACAAATATTTGAAAATCTGGAATCTGAATCTAAATATTGAGAAAATCGCCTTTAAAGTTGTCCAAAAGAAGTCTTTAGCATTGCATATTACTAATCAAAAATTAAGTTTTTATATATTTAAGGTAAGACATTTTCAAAACATCTTCATGGAACATGATCTTAACTTTATATCCTGTTATTTTTGGCAGTAAAAAAAAAATCTATAATTTTAACCTATATTGTTTGCTATTGCTACACATATACCCGTGACTTAAGGCTGGTTTTGTGGTCCAGGGTCACAAATCAGTTATGGACTGCAGCTGTAGAAGTTAATTGCAAAATACTTTATGACTTGTCATTATGTGTAGTCCTCATAGTCTGCCTCTGGAAATGTCAGTTGCCATGACAGCCATGACATGTTTTCTGATAGGTTGATACTGCTCTATACCCTCTTCATCGAATTAGATGAGATCTGGACATCAGCAGAATGCAAGCTTAAGTAACATAGCCTTAAATTTTGTAGGTTCAATTAAAACAGGTATTAGACTGCATGATTCCCTTAAGCATTTTCACTCTTAACCACTTGTTGCAGTATGAAGAAATTGTGTCTGTTTTATGATTTGTTTTTATTTAGTTATGATTATTTAGAGAATAATTCTAATATCTTTTGCATGTTAGAATGTCTGAATGAAGATCAAGATGCTCTTTCCAATGATACTCTTCACTTCATAGCCACTCAGAATCAGTTATTCTCCTGCTTTGAACCATATCAGGTAAAATCAAATGGCTCATATAGGTACGAGCTTGGTTAAAAGAGAATACTTGAGTTTGAGAGTATGCTGTTCTCTTAATAGAGGAACCACACTGAACTGTGTAAAGACTGAAAAACCTCATATACAAAAGGTTGAACGAGGTATATGGTAGAATGGAGAAAAACCAAATGCTCTGCATTGATTTAGAAGATGCAGTGAGTTTGCACTAATATACACAAACCCTGTTATTGGATTTAAACACAGTCCTAAGTTATGATAAAATTAAGATTTATGATATGGGATTCTGGGAGAATTGTAAAACAGCACCCTCTATAGTCCTACATCTGTGCAAACTAAAGGCTGGAATACAGGATATGACTTATGTAAAAAATAAATAAATTCCTTGAATTTGCGGATGCATTGACCATAGTTGCCAAAGTCAGAGCTAGTCTTCAAATTTTGGACAGTTTGAGTTGTTATGAGGGGCATAGCTTTTTGGAGCCTTAGAGTATTTATCCAAATGGAGAATATCAAACATATTTTACAAGCTGTTCAGATTTGAAATTTAGCAATGCATCGCTTTGCTCACCAGTGGATCCTCATTAGTGAATGGGTGGCGTCAGATGAGAATCCAAACAGCTTGTAAAAAAAATCACAATAATCTACAAGAAATCCACATGACTCTGTCCATCAGTTAACGTCTTGTGAAGCCAAAGGGTGCATGTCCATAATACATATTAACGCTTCCTCCAGTAAAAAAAAAAAAAAAAGTCTATCCTCAGTTGTCCTCTTACATTAAAATCCAGCAACATATTTGTTTAGAATTGTTTTGGACTTCTTTATTTAATTGAAGTCTTCTTTATTTATTTTTTACTTGTGTTTGATTTGTGCATATTTGTGCATAGAGAATTCATATTTTAGCCAGAAACAATAGTTTGAAATTAAGTAAGTCATAATGTTAGATTGGTTTCTTACAAAAATGCAGCTTTTCACAGGACATTAATTAGTGGGGTCTGAAGTTATGTGGATTACTTGTGGATAATGGTAATGCTTTTATTAGTGGTTTTGACTCATTCTGACAGCACCCATTCACTGCAGAGGATCCATTGGTGATCAAGTGATGGCAATTTTTTTTTTTTTTGGATGAACTATTCTATTAAAAGTGGTGTAGTGTATTCCAGACTTTACAGACGGTAGGAACACCACTTATTGGTTTTATTTCCAGGAAATGTATTAAAATCCATTATAAAATGTACATCTAAAATGCATTTTCCTTTGGATAAAATCATAGAACATCTACTAAACACATTGTTTTTGTTTTGTTTTTGTTGGTACAATGCATTTTAGATTTTTTTTTTTTTTACCACCATTCATCTTAAATGGCTTATATAGCTTCCTCTTAATTGAACTACAGTACTTTTGTTATTTCTTCTGTTTTTGCTAAAGTTTTGTTGGTACAGTGTGAACCAGCCTTAATGGTAGCAGATTATGATAGAACTATCAGAATTGTGGTATCATTACCTTGCTTATTTATCAGATGAATATGACACAGCACCTGTGGAGTACAAACTTTAGCTGCTTTTTGCCTCGGGAGGAGATGGTGCCTGTCATCGCAGTGTCCAGCTTCATGCTCTTCCTCCCCATCATCTTTTACTTAAGCAGCTTCCTGCACTCAGAACAAAAGAAGCGCAAGCTTATACACCGTAAATAACTTGCCTAGCCTTGCAAATTGTGTCTTTAGAAAGTTTAAGGAAAGGGCCAAGGTCTTTAATAGTGTTAATTGTGCATGCTTGATCCTTACTGCTTTAGATTTCATGGTAAATGACTTTCAGACAGTATTTAACCAAGCGGTCTTGAAAACTACTAATTTTAGCATCTGTCAAAACTGACAAAGTGTGTTTTTAATGCTCTAAGCAAGTCTCTGACTTCAATGTTAAACTGTGCATTGATTATTCTGTTGCATCTGTTGCCAGTTTAGTTCAAATCTATTCTCTCATCCTGATCCACAGCCAAAAGAGTCGAGTCTAGCAGAAGCCTAATGAATATCCAAGACAAATTCAGCTGAGTGGAGATGAGGCAAGGAGGGGAAGAGAGGACAGTGATTCTTTGGTTCATCACTCCTTCTAAACCAACAGGCACTTTCAGTATGGACAGGTAGGGTTCACATCTTCTTCTGGACTCCAAGCACATCAAAGAATTTATGATTTCCTATTTAAATCAGATTTTATTTTTTTTATTTTTTTGCACGATTTGTAATTTGCACTTTGAAATATGCCAGTTGCAAGTATTACTGATAATTCTACTGATTTTCTCAGAGGATCAGTGATGATTTCAATAATTACAGTGGATGCTAGTATATTATTATTATATATTGTATAAAGGAAATTTATCTTGTACATTAGAATATTTATGCTGCATTTTTACTGCACTAACAGACCATGGTACATTTTATGTTCTCTGTTTTCCTAGGTGATAACAAATGTACAGTCTCACACACACACACACACACACACACACACACACACACACACACACACACACACAAACATACAGTACATGGCTGTGGTGCCATTTCTGGAAGCACTCCATGTGCATTAGAGAAAGATCTTGTAGCAAATACTTTATTCAGGGTCAAAGGTGTATGCAGTGAGTAGAGGAGAAAAGTAAAGGACGGAAGAGGCAACATGAAGCCTTTTAAGCCGGTCCATGTGCCTGTTTACCTCTTTTTTTGTTTAACAATGGATTTGCCATAGTCTTCTCTCATTGAGTGGTTATAAACTAAACTGTCTAAACTAAAATATATTTAATGAACACACAAATTATTCTGAAAAAGATAGACATGGAATAGGAAAGCTTAATTAATGGTGATGCATCAAAGAGATCTTTCATTTTCTGAACTCAGATGTTGACCATAGCATTAAGTAAAGTATTATTTTTATTCTCTGAATGCAGTAAGGTTTATTCATAGGATATTTGCATACTTCTTAAGTTGCAAAATTGTTTTCAATTCAGAAAGCTTCCTCATACCTTTGTTTTAATTGTACTTGAATCCTAAATTCTTCCTTGTTGCTGTTGACAGGCTTGTTGTTTTCAGGGTTATGTGGACTTTCCATGGATTGCAAAGCACCTGCTTCTCAAGTCATTAGCAGCTAATCTAAATGTAGGATAAAGTTACTTGGCCGATTAATCGTAACAACACATCCGTTAAGCTGCATTGGCTTTTTGGTCTTATGGAGCCAAGCCAATGCCTATCACACTGCCTGTTAAGCGCATTTCACTTGATTTATCCCGTCATATGATCGTACAGGAAGATATGGGGCAAAATAGCCTTTTCATTTGTGGCTCATGAGTTCAATGTCTAACAAGAATGACAGCTTTCATCCCTGCAATGGCAGATCTGTTGGTGAAAGTCATTACTCCTGACCTGACTGCCAAATGCAGAAACCAGGTGAATTTTAAGGCCACGTGTTCATAGAACTGAAGCAAAACATGAAATACCTTTTGAGATGTATGACCCGAGCCTTACTTTACCTGACAAGAACCTTAGAGAGGATGAGGGGGGACTGGTGGGGGGGTGAGATTATCCATCATCACATTTTGCCTTGGTAAAATCGGAGCAGTGACTTTGGACCTTAAGCAGTGAGCCCATTATGAAATATCCCTGAGCCTGAAACTCAGCAAGGTTTGATCCAAACAAACCTTCAAAGTAGCTGCTGCATTGTTTAAATATTGCCATTAGGATTTTGGATGACTTGTTATTATAAATAATTTCTGTGTGTTGATTAATGATTGCTTTGTGCTCTTTTGTAAAAATGTGCATACTAACAAAAGTCTGATTTTATTTTCACATTTTGTAAGGCTGTAATTTTATTACGAATAATAAAGAGATCTCATTCTAAAAGTGTTTCATTTTATTGTATATTTATTTTCCATATGTATTGTTTATTTATTATGTTTTATACAGCATATTTAGCAGTGAGTTCTTACCATGTTTTTTTTTTTAATAATAACCCCTCTGGCTTGTTTCCATGCACCATAATCTACCCAAAGGAGCTTTAATAGGAATTGAATAAGAAAATCATTGTTTATTTATTTATTAATTTATTTAGAAAATGTAATTTTGTAATTTGATTCAATGTCAGTCATTATTTTTAAAATCCTCAATATTGCTTGAATATTGTTTGTAAGGAATAAATATAACATTGAAAGTAGTAGCCTATGTGTAAGTCAGCATAAGTTATTTTGTTTCTTATGTGTTAAAATCAGTACAAGTTAGATAAAATATTGCATGAAACATGAATTTAATCCATCATATAAAATCAAGTATTATGTTGGGGGTTAAGAATCTCAAAGGACAAATAAACAACTGATGTTTTGTTTATGATGACAGAAAAAGTATGCAGTGTTTGTCAACATTGGGACATACTGTTAATGAGATACTGTTAATTTATCACAACTTAGGTTTATCAAATTTGTATTTCTTTCTAGTTCATCCTTTCTTAATTTAGGTATTTTTTGTTTTTATACCTGTAATTTGAGGTTCCTTCATCTACTCTATATAAATCTGCTCTGTAATCAGTCACACATACTTTCTGCATAACCATGGTAGTTATGCAAACTTTTTAAAGCTGTCAATTATCTAAAGTTGAATATGGTGCTTTGTTGAAGAAATATAGCTTTATAATTAGACAATTCTCACTTAAGAGCCAACATGTGTTGCTGAATGAAAGGGGCCATTATGACCTCATAAGGGTCAAAGTCTGAAGATCATGGGATTTTGTTATTATGATTATAGAATCACTTCATCACAGTGGTCACTTAGCACCGCTGATGGCTACAGATCTTTCCATTCCAGCCTCTATTTGCTATTTCTTAAATGTTCAACCTCATTACAAAGGTCGTACAAGAGGTCAGCTGGAGGTGACATTGCATATGCTGATTGTTGTGTCAGAAACCTAAGGTTGTTGACTTCTGTGCCCCGTAGCTTCATTTAATAAGACAACAGGATCACAGTTTGCAAGGCTTACACAGACCCAGGGGGTCTAGCAGAATAAGAGCTTTTGAATAATGGGCCATGGCATAAGGGCAGAAACATCTGACCCTGTTGGGCACCCCTGCCCACTCATCTTTGGGTACAGTGCATGGCCCATCAGCTGGATAAGACGGCTATAATGCCTCTTGAAGACAATAAGGGAGAAGATTTGAGGGAGGCAATACGTGGCCACTGTGGTGCTTCTGTCATCATCAATGATGAACTGCATTCAGGACTATTTCTAAAATTAGTTTGGCATCTGAATAGCTCAGTACAACAAAACAGAAAGCACTGGATAAAATAAATAATGTGCTTTCCTAAAGGCCTATATATTAATGTCCATGATGTTACACATTCAACTCAAGACGCTAATATATTTTACTCTCAAATGTTTTCTAATGGCAATGTTTGTTTAAGCTCTATTTCGTATTCATATTGAACAATTTTACAATTGTATATTATCTTAAACCGTCAGGTAGTAAAGAAAATAGTACAACAAGAACGAGCAACAATAACACAGTAAAATAAATACGTTTCATTTACCTGCACGAATGGTCTAAGATCCAGCATCGCCTTGAAAGAAAAGATTTGATCGCTTGACTCCAATCAGACCAATCAGAATCCAATATTCAGGAGAGCCGCTAAATTAATTGTTTACATGCAAATATTCTACTTTTAGGTATCAAATGGTTAGACTACATGCCAAATGTATTAGAATATTGAAAACCAATATTTCATATTTATGGAATTTACCTTTATTTTATAATTGCTATAACTGAATATCCACTGATAAGATTCTAACTGTAAACGTGAATTGTAAAGAGAACATTTAGTAAATATATACACAAAAGTAAATGTCACAGTCTTAATTTCCATGCAACTTGTTATAGTTGATTTTTATACAGATTTATGGCCTTATAGTGCATAACCTCCATGTAATAATGTGTAAATTAAGATGAGGGGTTGTGACCTGCACAATTACTTCCTGCATATTTAATTCTGTCTGATTAACGCTAGATGCTAAGAGCAGCTCTCAAGTGTGAAGCAAGCTGTCTCATCACTGTAGCTCTTATTTGTTATTTTGTGCTGCCATCATTCAGGTCAATGGGACTGAAGAGGAAACGGCAAAGGTTATTGAGGAGGGTTTGAGCATGATCACTTCCTCTCATTTCATTCTCTCTCATATCAGAAAACACACTTGATGTTTTTTCTCTCTTTTGTAAATTATATGAAATTTATTATCAGTTGATCTATTGCGACTAGAATCTACATGGAGATAAATCATAAGCCAGGTTTATTGTATTACTCTGGCTCCATCTATCGATGGAACATGATTTTAAGGTAAAAAAATGACGATTCTGTCATAATTTACTCGCCTTCATGTCGTTCCAAACTTGTACGAGTTGCTTTATTATGTTGAACATAAAAAAAAATATATGTTTTCCATACTATGGAAGTCAATGGCAACCACCAACTGTTTTGTGTGAACTATCTCTTTAATGAGTGAAAAATAGACTTGAGACCAGATGTGTGTTCATGCAATCATTGCTAAAAAAAAAAAAAAAAAAAAAAAAAAAGGCCATCATAAACCAGCCTGTTGGTTTTGTATGCTGGTTTTAGTGGTTTTAGCTGGTCTCTCTGGGAGACCAGGATTTTAACCAGCTAAACTAGCAGAAAACCTGCTTGGCCTAGACCAGCTTAAACCAGATAAGACCACCTAACTGTCGTAGTTTGATTCAAGATATTTTCTGTCTAAATTTGCCTGGTTTTAAAACAAGTTCACAAACAACATATCCATGAAGAAAATCAACCCCATTTAGTAGGAAAATCCATCACATGTTATAAGGTGGATTTGCCTTAAGAGGGCGCCTTTGCAACAGTCTGAATCCGAAAAGCATGGCGCTGGAAACATGTATTGCGTTTCTGTTAGCAGACAGCTATGATGTTGAAGATTTCTTGTTTTACAAGAAAAATGCAACTCGCAAGCGCAGGAAAGTAAGGTAAGGTGAAGAAAACTGTATTCTATATGTCTACAATTTAGCTTTTTTTGGTTACAAACAACACGGCACCTCTTTTTATACGCCGTTTATTCACTGTAGCTTGCAACTGTTTGACTTGGAAATATTCTTTCAGTTGTCCAGCCTGTCCAAAATCCATCTTAAACTGGTGATATTTTGAAACCTGGTTGCTGTATGACTACATACGATGTGCCAAAAACCGCTCGATTATATAAATTAAGCGTTAATTGAAGATCACAGCTAGCTGGAAACCAGCATCAAAATACCATTTTTATTTTCAGCTGTGAAAACCCAATAATACAACCACTATTAATTCATATTTCAATAGAATGAAGGTGAAAACTGAGCCAAGTGATGATCTGCAAAGGTAAGATGATCCACACAGTATTTGAAAAAAAAAAAAAAAGATGCTGTTTTTAATACACATTGGATGTATGCATTAACATTATTTTGTTTTCACATGTCAGAGAGGATGACAAAAGAGATGTTTTCAATACCGTGCTGCAAAGCTTGACAATAAATGATTTTAAGAGTCACTTCCAGCTGACTACATCTCAAACTGAGGTACTTGAGTTCATGCTGGTCCTATTTTCTGCTAATCTCCTTTGTGTTTGGTAAAACAATTGTTCTTTTTGTGTTTATAGGAGTTGGTACGGCTGCTGGCACCTTGTAAATGGACTGCCATTAGGCAAGAGGGATGGACAGTGTGGCATGCAGTGCTTGCTAGCCTGTGGGCTCTTTCTACCCAAGAGTCTTACCACACTGTGGCAAACCGTTTCCACATCACAGAGTCACTCATTTGTGATCAGCTGGATGAGTTCTCTACCCTTGTTACCAGTAACTTGGCTAATGAAATTCACTGGCCACACGGGGAAGAAGCAGAAATGTCTGTGGTGGGGTTCCTTTCTACTGTGGGGTTACCAGATACACTTTGTGTAGTAGGAACTGGTTTCATTCCTATTGAGAAACCTACAGATGTGCCAGATCCAGAGATATATAGAGATGCAGAGGGGTCATACTCTGTAAAACTCATGGCTTTTTGCAACCACAAGGGTCGCTTTACCTACGTGTCTGCAGAGCACCCTAGAAATTGGCACAACTCAAGAGTCCTTTCAGCATCGGAGGTTGGCAAAGCATTGCGGGAAAACCCTGTGGCTCTGCTACATGGCAAACACATTATTGGCAATTCCACCTTCCCACTTTCAGAGCATTTTCTGACTCCATTCCCTGATTATGCAACACTCGGACAGAAAAAAGTTTGTTATAACCAGAAAGTGCAGTCATCTCTTGCAGTTGCACAAGGCTCCATCCATACTCTGAGCTCTTGTTTTCAGAGGCTCAGATGCCTGCAGAAGCATTCGGTTTGCCAAACCAGTTTAGCTGTGAAGACCTGCTGTATTTTATACAACATGTTCCTGGAAACGTACAATGTTCTGGTGGACTGCATTAGGGATGATGTAACTCAAAAACCTTTCCATGAACTACGCTACGGACATTCTGGAAGTCTTGGTGGAATATCTAAAAGACAAGACATTGCAGCCTCACTCGGGCGAACCACTAAAAAAAGAAAATATATGTACAGTCAGTGTTGAAAAGTAATGTTGCGTATGATAATGAATGCAACATGTTGACAAAATGTTCTACTTTTATTTATTAGGTGACTGTTTTGTTAATCACTGTAGTATGTATATTTTATGTACAGTTATGTTGTCATAATGCAATGCATATGTTGAATTACAAAATCAAGAAGGACAAGTGTCTATAATAAAACAATATCCTCCAAAAGGATCTAAAGTTTTAATCTGCTAATGATTTAAAACTAGGGTTTTCAATTAGGGGTCTGTGAACCTGTAACCTGTAAAACAGGATTTTCCATTATGTTTTCTATGATGGGTATAAATTGATAGCCTGAATGCACTGTAAGTCGCTTTGGATAAAAGCGTGTGCTAAATGCATTAATTTAATTTTCTATGCATTATTAATCCATTATACAGCATGGAATCTTATTTTCATTAAAGTTCTAAATAACACGAATGCTATTTTTAAAAGCCATATTGGAGTTGGCTAAGAATCTGTGTGAGTGGTCCTTAAATCTGTAGAGGCTAAAAACCCCTCTTTATTTGTAAAATAAATGAAAAATGCATCTAAAAGTAAGAGCTGTGTGTAAACACGTACTCCAGTAGAGCGCGTGCGTAGAACACGTACACCGCAGGCGCACAGATTTTTCGTGTTTCAGAACTTCGACAGCAAGCGGTGAGGCGTTATTAACTCGCCATAATAAAAGCCCAAGTCCTGTTGAACGTGGAAATCCACTCATTCTTTATTCTACTGGCAGCTTGATTGCAGTGCAGTAAAATAGCATGCGTTTTTACAAATACCCCCTGATTTTTAAACGGTAAGGACTGTCTTAATAAAATAACACGAAAAGCTTTTATTTTGAAAACAATCGCAATCGTGGCAGAAAGCGTGGATGCTGGCTTCCTTCTCCAGCAGATGTGTGACTAGTCCTACTACAGTGGAGCGACTGATTGGGCGGCAAGGCGGCAGAAAAAAATCGGGGTTTAGAGCCGCTGCGAAATGGCTGGACAACAGTTTCAGTACGACGACAGTGGCAACACCTTTTTCTATTTCCTCACGTCTTTTGTGGGACTAATAGTCATCCCAGCCACCTATTACCTCTGGCCCCGGGATCAGAATGCGGGTAAGGCCCCATATGCGAAAACACTACCAGCTAACGTTAAGTAGTTAACGTTACATGTCGCTTGATGATAAGCACTGATAACCAGATTGCCACATCTATGAGGAATGTTTTCTGACATTATATTAAAATTATTTAATAAAACGAATACCGAAGGTAACGTTAAATCTAAGTAATGGCATTAAGTTCTTGCCTGATTATGGATAAGTAGCATTAGCAGCTGACACCACTCAGCTTAACTAACAGTTAGACTACAGATATTTCCGATATTTTTTAAATGCATGTTATGCATCATAATGCCAGTACTTATAAAGAATAAATGTAGGCTATATTTGAACATTGATAGCATCAAACGCATGCTACCCACGTTAAATGAACTGGCCATTCGTTTAATATGAGCTTTTTTTCTTATGTCCTCGTTTGTTTAGATTGCTTTGCTTTAAGATTAGCTGATCTGATCAAATAATGCTCGTCATAGATCTTTAATTGTGACTTTTCTGTCTTCATGGCATGCCACTCCCACTAATTTTTCAGCACGTGTTATGAAATGTTGCAAATGTATCTGTTTATTTAGCTGCCCATGGTGTGTTTTTTAACTTTGTTTTGAATTACACTGTCATGAACTGCACTTTTACATGCTGTTTGCACTAGATCGACATGCTCTTCAATTTTAAGTCAATCGAAGCTGATCGAATATCACAATAAATTAACCCATATTTGCAGACAGTGATTTCTAGATTCTGCAGGCTACAATAGAACAAATATGACAGATTACTAATTTAATATTGACACCATGAAATTGTTTCAATAAAATTAAACACTTAAGAATAAATGCAATGTGTAATTAAATTAATCTTTTGAATATAAAGTTCAAATGTCTGTTTTAGTGTAGATTTTCAGTATGCAGCGCAATAACACATTCACAAGAAAAGTTAATAGTTTATTGTTTTTTATGCCTTTATGGCTCATTAATTTCCTACCAGACTGGAATGAATGGAAAGTTATTTGTGTGTGTGTATAAAACCCTTTAAATATAAATAAAGATGGGTTTGTCGCACACAAATCCATGTCTTCTGTTTATTCTGTTATAAAACAATAACATTTTGGCATACTTTGAGGCAGCTTTCGTAATCTAGCTTGCAGTGTAAGAGGGTCACATTCAGATAAAAATAAAAAGGTTTGCAGTACCTCACTAACTAAAAAGTAACAGTACTACTATGCTTTTTAGACATGTTAATATTATTGCTTTGTATAATTTACTATCAAAAACTTTCTGTACTCTGGTACAGTTCTGTTTTGGTAGAATTTGCATGTTCGCATAGTAATTGTGAACTTGAATTTATTTTTCTTATTGTTGTCTGTTATGTGAATTAATTCACAGAGCAATTAAGGTTGAAGAGTTTACGACGAGTTCATGGAAGATGTCTGTGGTATCGCCTTCGGCTTATGAAATCACAGCAGAGCATTGTTCCAACTCTTAAGTAAGTGATTATGTTTGTGTGTAATTAGTAAAAGGCGGTTTAGGGGAATTGATCTCATTTAGCTCATTGCACCAAATATTATTATAACAAACTGTACTTGTGTCCTGTCTGTTTGCTGTTTGTGAGCATTTAGTTTTTAACATGAATAAATCATTCTAATTTCAATAGATTTCTGGAGTTGTGTGCACTGTATACAGTGAGCACTAAGGAACAAAATTAATTGGACAACAGCATCCATTTAAAATGATGTTAAATGCTAAAGTATTATTCCATTTGCTTGCTTTGCATGGTAATTATATTAAAGGATCAAAATAAACATATTTTGTTTTAATTATTGTATTAAGTGCTTGGTTTTCTGAGAATATTATTTAATTTCCTTTGAAATAGCAAGGGGACAGCAGTGCTTTTTGGTTTTGCAACAGATATCATGCTTTTTTTTAAATTTGATTTATGAATTTTCAGGGTCAGACAAGTCTAGATCCATTTGATTGTGTTTGTCTAATAAAAAAAAAAAATCATATTATTGTAATATTGTGGCACTTCCCATAGTTGTCGAAATTTATGAAATTATGAATTCTACCGGATGATACTGACTTCAGACATTCGTCAAATCTCTGCTCTAACTATTTAAAGAACAAAGCTTGCATCAGATGTGTGGAGTATTCAGAAATACCCTGTTTTTCATTGCTTAAATATGTTCTTTTTGCCGTTTAGTCACCAAGTGTTGGTTCCAAAATAAAAATGTACTTCTCTGTCATTTTAGAAAAGCAGCCCTGTTGTTTGGGTGGGCAGTATTTCTTTTCCTGGCCTATAAGGTGTCTAAATTAGATCGAGAGTACCAGGAGTATAACCCCTATGAGGTCCTCAAATTGGAAGCAGTAAGTAAACCTTTCTTACTTTTTGAGAATCTTCTTCTTTCGCATTTGAATCTTTAATCTACTTCTTCTCAGGAGTAAAGTATCCATTATATTTTTGTTTAGGGAGCATCTATTGCTGAGATTAAGAAGCAGTACAGAGTACTGTCTCTGAAACACCATCCTGATAAAGGCGGAGATGAGGCCATGTTCATGAAGCTTGCTAAAGCTTACTCAGCGTAAGACTGTCGCCTTTGACTTATTTATTGTTGCCTTTTGCATTTAATCTCATGTTATTTATAGCATTTGCCAGCTCATTTTTATGTGTATGGGTTGGTGTTGGAATTGCAGTGTGTAATCATAGGTGCAGCACAATACAATTCGTAAAAGCTTTTTATAAAGATCGAATCCACTGTGCCAAAATTAAACACTTAATCTTCTTAAAATACCCATGCAGCACCTTTCTGTTACTTATCAATACTGCACCACATATATAATCATCCGGGTTTTAAAAACTGTTGTCCACACTCATGCTTTCTCACAGTTTAACAAATGAGGAATCACGGAACAACTGGGAGATGTATGGCAACCCTGATGGCCCGAGAGGTGACGGTTTCTTTAACTTGTTAACGTATTTCTGAGGAAGTGTTCTGCCTTCTGCTGAAAATTCATCATTATTCCTTATTTCTCTGTGTTCCATTTCACTCTTGATCAGTGACGAGTTTTGGAATCGCTCTTCCTGCATGGATTGTTGACCAGAAGAATTCCATGCTGGTATGTTCACCTACTCATTTTGTCCAGCTGTCAGTTAAATGTAGACCACAATTAAGTGTCAAATAATAATTACATAAATATTCCAAGTTTATTCCAAAACCTGTTGGCTTGTGCCTTTGACAGGTGCTGCTGGTCTATGGGTTGGCTTTTATGGTTATTCTTCCTGTGGTTGTGGTAAGCTTGACTTCTAATCAATTACTCTGACATTAGATATCATTAAAGACATGTTTGGGGTCAGTAAGAATTTTTTTTTTTTTTTTTCAGTGTTTTTGAACGTTTTCTATAATGCTGACCCAGATAATTGTTCCAAAATACATTAAAACCCTAAAATTGTGAAGTATTATTACAGTTGAAAATGACTTAAAACAGTTTTGTTAATGTGTATCATTATAAATGTTTTTATCACTTATGATAAATTGAATGTGTCCATGCCATATGAAAGTATCCATTTCTTTCTTTTTTTAAAGTTAGTGTGCCTTGTTGGATTTTGGAAACCATAGAATAGGAACCTTTTTAATTAATTGATATTCTGATAAACCCAATAGTAATGTGCATTTTTGTTTAGGGCACATGGTGGTACCGCTCCATCCGCTACAGTGGTGATCAGATCCTTATCAACACCACTCAGCTTTTCATGCACTTTATGTACAAAACACCTACAATGAACATGAAACGTAAGTTGAAGAAAAATATGTCATGACCCTTTAGATGCTTTAGATTCTACAGACTAAGTCTCTTCTCTGTTTGACAGGATTGGTGATGGTGCTGACGGCAGCATTTGAATTTGATCCTCGTAGTAACAAAGAGGCCATTATAAGACCAACAGACAACATAGAAGTTCCCCAGGTAAAATCTTCCAACATATGTATTTTGTGCCAAAGATTTAGAGTGCTTAATGAAGTGGCTAGTGAATAATGATTCAAATTGAATGCTTGTGTTCCTTTGTGCAGTTGATTCGGGAGCTGGGGAACATTAATGTGAAGAAGAAGGAGCCTCCATTCTGCTATCCCTATAGCCTGAAGGCTCGAGTCTTATTACTTACGCATCTTGCCAGGATGGATGTTTCTGAGAACATAGAGGAGGGTATGCATTCACACACACCTCTCAAGTGTCAATTCTGTAGGATGATGACACACCAACTACTTATCTAATGCAATTCATTACATTTCTGCATTTGACAAGTGTGTGTGTGTGATCCCTGGGAATTAAATCCATGAGCTTTGTGCTGCTAATGCAATGCTCTGCCAGTTGACCTACCCAAACACAATATTCATGTTATTTATGTGTATTAATTTGCTGTTTTGTATTTTCTACAGATCAGAGGTTTGTAATGAAGAAGTGCCCTGCTTTACTACAGGAAATGATCAATGTTGGCTGTCAACTTACTATGATGGCAACCAGTAGAGGAGGTAATTAATATAAGGATGTTATTAATTTAATTAACATGTTTTCATTACCGTTCAAAGGTTTGTTCATTCAGATTTTATGCAGTAATGAAATTACTGTATCATTCAGCAAAAATCCATTGAATTGAGCAAAAGTGACACTAAAGACTTATGAAAGGTTCATATTTTGGTTTTGGGAGTCCCCAACAACAGGTTTACATGCTTGCAAGGTCAAAAAACACTTTCATTGTCTTATAATATCCCTTAATTTTTTCCTTTTTTGCTCAACGACTCCCAAATGGTTCGCTCAACGATTCATTTTTCCAAACCCCTCCTTTGAGTGATGCTAAACTGCGGTGATTGGTCTGATGACTCAGTCTGTTGTGATTGGTCTACTGCATGCAGCGTAGGTCAATAACGGAATGCCCATCACCATTACTTAGCCCACATCTCGGTGACCCTTTTTCTGTTAGTAAAGGATGTGATGTTTTTCTGTGAGTGGCGCTTAGGTGGAGGCAGAAAAATTCCCCTGACCACTTCAGTAATGCTAGCTATAAAATTTGTTAGCTAACCGACCTTCTGTAAATTTATAGCTTCTCTAAATGTACAGTGATATAACATAACCTTTATTTGACATACAGTACATTTAAATTGAGACTGAATATTTTCTAGAAAAAATTCCAGAAACTAATTTTTAACTTTCTTTATTTGATTTAAGTTCTTAAAAAAAAAAAATCCAGTCACTCCCAATTACAACAATGTATATAAAATTACAGATCATTAAGCATATAAATCGTCAGTTTGTTGTTTTACACACATGCACACAGACATTATTTCATATGCAACATAGTCGTGAGATGCGTAAAAACATCTTGAGATGTGTAATACACACCATGATACATAACAACAAAAGACAATACTTTATTTAACCTTTTCTGACAAGAAGTGTGGACTGCAAACACGAGCATTTTTGACACGCTTCTGTCCAGTCCGCTCGTTTTATTGCATTTAACGACAGATTAAATTATGCTTATGTAGCTGAATCTGTGCTGGTTTGACTTGGCCGCCTCCAGTTTCCCCTTTGTTTTGCCTCCAGCTAGCGCGGTGACGTAACTGTGACGTCAGGTCTAAAGGGCTCTATATGTGTTCGCCCATTGCAGAAACGTATTGATAAAGCACTGCAGTTTGTACACCAACGTATTGCTCAATTCTTTAACAATTCCAATAATAACAACAACAAACATTCACTATTCATCGACATATTTCTAGACCATTGCAAGCAAACTTGCTGTTAGCTGGTTAGACAGAGACCGACAAGCTGCATGAAGCAAACACAACGCACAACTAAATACGTATTTTGTATGCTACAGTACGGAGTACATTACAGCAACAGTTTTTAAATGAATCGCTCCACTTTTAGAATTAAACTTTCCTAATAATTTACTCAGCCCTATGTCATCCAAGATGTGACAGTCGCAAAAAATATAAGGTTTTTGAGAAACATATTCCAGTATTTTTCTCCATATAGTGGACTTATAGTGGTGCTCAACGGATTAAAGGTTAAAAATGTAGTTTCAGTGCAGCTTTAAAGGGTTCTACACATATTATCTAGCAAAACGATCTGTAATATATATAGATATAAAAAACAACAAATGCTTGTCTTGTCTAGTTCTGCGAGGTTCATACTTAGTCTGTGTTGTGTGTGTGTGTCTGTAATGGTTCAAGTCAGAGTATTTCAAAAAAATCCCAACACTTTTCTCCTTTGCACAGCGAAACGGGAACCGGATCAATTCTTTCATCTTCCATTACAAGCAGCAAACTAATAATTTGTGGCGTGCTCTAATGCTAGTATTTCCTGACACTGTTTAAGTTTAGAGATGTAGACTGCCTTCTAGCGGTTGGGATATAAACTCAAAACGAATCAACTGTTTATTTTTTTTTAATATCGATATTCTGTTTTTGAGAATCGATACAGTATCGCCGAACAAAAAAAATCGTGATTCTTGCCTATATCGATATATTTCCTTACACACCTATTCTTAGTGTATTGCTCATCATGCATCCTTGGTGTGCATAAGCGACTAATTTAAAAAATGTACAAAATTATTTCAAAAGTGGTGTATATATTAAATGACACATGATTAAAAAATGATTGCTGATGTTGGATTGTGTAGGGCTTCGGGCTCCCAGGCTGACGTCTATAGAGAACTGCATGAAGTTGTCTCAGATGGTGGTTCAAGGACTGCAGGAGGCCAAATCTCCTCTGCTGCAGCTGCCCCATTTTGAAGAGGAGCACCTCCGATACTGTATCTCGAAGAAGGTACATCTTTCTGAAAGGCGTTGCAGAACACAGAAGGATCTGTTAAAACTATTGTGTTTGATACCCCAGCTGTTATGCAAAAACTGTTTTCAAATCTTCTAAATATGGCCCATCTGTCATCAGTATAAGGTACGGACGTTGCAGGATCTTGTCAGTCTGAAGGACTCTGACAGGAGAAACATGCTGAGATTCCTTGGGGAGGAGAAGTATGAGGAGGTCCTGGCGGTCCTCGGCAGCTTTCCCTATATCAACATGGAAACCAAACTTCAAGGTGAGATTGTTCAGCAGATTTTCAATAAAAATCACATAACATGTGATTTTAAACTCTGTGTATGTTTCATTGATCCATAGTGTTGGATGATGAAGATAGCAATAACATCACGGCAGGATCCATTGTCACCGTTACAGTCACCTTGACGCGGAAGAGGATGTCTGTAAGTAGTACATTTGTGAGAATATCTCACGAGTCCATCCAGATGTTTAGTTGAGGGCTGAGGGTGTAATGCTATTTTCAAATACAGCAGTTGATTTGTGAGTTATGTTAAAATTACGCTAAGTACTTAGCCATGGAATGGCACATCTTGCAGTTGCAGCAGACATCCACAAGAGGTCAATGCTGAGCTTCTTTGTTTTTTTAGGATTAGCTTTTCATTTCAGCAACAATACATGACGAAAACAGTCTGTATTATATGACTTCGTTTTAATGCACAACAACATTGAACTAAATTGTGATTGTGTTTAGGAGATGTTTGAGAAAGAGGAGGATGCACCACCACCTACTGAGGAAACTAATGCAGAGGAGGTAGCAATGCTTTCATGTTCATCAGATGTAAATTTATAGTGACCTTAAAAATTTCCATTTACATCTTGTTGTTTGCTCATTATAATCTCTAAAGGATTTATGAATATTATTTTGTACTTTGCAGCAAGGAGATGCCAAAACAAACAAAACAAAAGTTTGGCAAAATAAGAATAAAGGAGCCAAAAAAGCTGCCAAGTCCAAAAAGAAGAAACTTACTAAGAAGAAACCAGTCACCCAACAGCAGGCAAAGGGAGACAAGGCCAAACAAGCCAATGGCAATGTGGGAGGAAATGTAGGGATTCTAGAACTGTATACATTCAGTGTTGTCTTCAATTATATTCGATAAACACTAGCATTCAAAAAATAGATCCAAAATATTTTTTTGGAGAGATATGAATACATTTATTCAGCAAGAATGCATTAAATTAGTCAAAAGTGTTCGTTAAGACATTTAAAATGTAAAAAAAAAAAAAAAAGTCATCTAAAATAAATCCTGTTCTTTGGAACTTTGGGGGAAGAAAAAAAAAAAAAAAGTGTAATTTTCCACAAAAAAATGGAGCAGCACAACTCATTTAAACTTTTTTTCTTGATCACTAAATCAACATATTAGAATGATTCCTGAAAAATCATGTGACACCAAAGACTGGAGTAATGGCTGCTGAAAAATTGTCTTGTTAAAATAGAAAAGTTTTGCAGATATTATATATTTTTGATCGAATTAACGCATAAGAAGTTTGATTTAAATTATATTAATTAAAACAGAAGTCTATATTTCATATTTATTCACTTTAGTCAATTTTACTATTATGCACATCTATATCTAAATAAAAAAAATCTTTCATCCAGCTCCATGTTCTTTTATTCTCATTCACAGGACGTTGCTGCTGCATCAAAAGTGGAAGAGGACGATCTCTCTGATAAAGGCAGTGAATCAGACGAGGCAGAGGGAAATAAGGACTCACCCAGCGAGAGGGATGAGGAGAGTGACAAGCAGAGTGACACCGAGGTGGACGAGATTGCTGGAGATGACGAGGAGGTTTGTGTCCTATCCCTCAGACTGCTGATTGTAGCCATTGCAGTGCAGCTTTCCATAACCCACAAATCTCTTCTGTAGGAATGGGAGGCACTACAACAGAGCATCCAGCGTCGGGAAAAGGCACTATTGGAGACCAAGTCTAAGGTCACACATCCTGTCTACAGCTTGTACTTCCCTGAGGAGAAGCAGGAGTGGTGGTGGCTCTACATTGCAGATAGGAAGGAACAGACGCTGGTGTCTATGCCCAACCATGTGTGCACACTCAGAGACACAGAGGAGGTGAGGCCACAAGCACTTGTTTGTGCGGGAGAGTTAAAAGAGGGAATAGAAAGTGTGAAATTGTGTTGTCAGGGTTTCTGTGTGTCTAAAAGTCTTACATTTAGTTGTATTTAGTTGCCTTTAAAAATTCTTAAATTGAACAAAATTGTCTTATTATTTCAAGAGGGCTTCAATTTGGGGACGGAAAGACCAGAATTGCGATATGGCTGAATGTGAGGATTAAACTTCAAAAGGCTAACATTATAATTTAATTGAATAAACATGAGCGCTGCACATTCAAAGTCTAGTGCTGCCTGTTTATGGTATAAAGCATATGGTGTACATTTTTTGTGTTCAGGTCTTAAAAAAGGTCTTAAAAGGTCTTAAATTTGAGCTTAAAAATCCTGCAGAAACCCTGGTTGTTCAGTGGTGTGAAGTTAGTTAGTTTTTACAAGATATATGGGCCTGAAAGTGTCTTTTAATTTTAAAGTCAGAAATTTGTGAAAAATTTGCTAAATATATTTATTGGAAAGACTACCTTTTGTAGAAAGGTTGTGCAAAGTAAATTGTGATTGCAAATCAAATTGATATTTGATTTGATTTTTTTTTAAATTGCAATTATAATTTTTACTAATGTTTTAAATTTTTATATTTATTATTTTATTTTTTTATTTTTATGTTACTGTTTAGGTGTCATTTATTGAATTTTGAGTTTTAGCTCCATATTTTTTTTTTTTTAATTCAGCTAGTAATTTTACTGCTACAATTTAGACTCCAGTTACTTGCCATGGCAACCTTTCAAATTTTTATTTAATTAATTATTTTTTTGTAATATTTATATTTCATTCAGATATTCAAAATGTTTTTAATAGTTTTAGTTGTAGTAACCCCATTTGTGAGTGAAGTGATTTGAATTTATCAAATTGGTTCACAAAATATGAATAAGTGAATTGATTTGAATCCGAATAAATATTTTCCAGTAATCGTAAATGACTGATCATGGTAAAAAAACACGTTATTTTATTTTTTAAAATACTTCAATACTATTATTTAGGTTTAATTTACTTTTATTTCACATTTAATTTTAGTGTTCTGCTTTAGTTTACTAATGTTTTGCTTCATTTTAATCTTATTTCACATAGTTTCAGATGCAACCTGTTTTAAGTTTTTTGTGTAATAATGTATTTTATTTCATTTCAGATGTATTTCAAATAGCCAAACAACCAAATGTTTAGTAGTTGTAGTTAACAGTTTGTGAATCAAATAGTGAATTGAATTGAAATCAAACTAAAATCAAACTGGTTCAGTCTGTATCAGAATGATAATCACAAATGACTTGTTATTGAGTCAATATTGAAAAGGAGTGGGAGCCCAAAAATCTCTTTATTGTTCATATAACCATGACTGTAGTTTGTGCCATTGCGGGATTGGGAGTGTACTTCTGTACTGTATTTCTATTTGGAGAGATTTTCAGTCAATTAATTTGGTGGGGTTTTTGTTTTTGTTGTTTTGGAAGTCCTACAAGAGAGATATAAAGGCATTTAGAGTTCGAATACATTATGACAAAAACGAATTACTATAATTAATTAAAATATGGTGTGCCGTCATTAAAATGTAGTAAATGGAAAGATAATAGAACGAGTGTGTGTGTGTGAGAGAGAGAGAGACTGGCTGAATGGTACTAGCTACACAGTCTCCTGCACAGCAGTTTTCCCCATAGCTTGTTGCCAGGCAACCTCCATACTGCAGTCTCTGTCTGGTTACAGAGCAGCCAGACGCCTGTCATAATTCTGTCTGACACACTGAGTGCTTCCTCTCTGTGAGGAGCATGAGAATGCAAGGATGTAAACAAAAGGGTCATAAATCACCCCATATCTCCCAATTACTCCTCCGTATAAGGTTTTGTTGAGTTGTGTAAAATGACCAATGATTATCTAAACTTCCTGTCTGCCTCAGGTTGAACTGAAATTCCCCGCTCCAACCAAAACCGGAAACTATCAATATTCTGTGATTCTCAGATCAGATTCATTCATGGGATTAGATCAGATCAAGCCACTCAAGGTCAGTTTATTTTATCTTATTTTTATTTTTTATATACTCTCATTTTTGGAAATGTTTTCTTATTTCTGTCATAAATGTATAAAATATTTATGAAGTTTTTTTTTTTTTTTTTTTTTTAAATATTGATTTTATTAAGTATTTATGAATTTTATAAAATATTTATAAAATATTTTAAGATGATGCATGTTCAAAGGTTTGGAGTTTATTAGATTTTTGTTTTATGATTTAAAAAAAAAAAAAAGTTCTTATGCAAACCAAGGCTGCATTTATTTGTTAAAAAAAAACATTTTTGTAATATTGTGAAATATTCTTACAATTTAAAATAACTTTTCTATTTGAATGCATTTTAAAATCGAATTTATTCCTGTGATGAAAACTGATTTTTCCTCAGCCAGTTTCACTTGAGAAATCATTCTAATATGCTGATTTGGTGATCAAGGAACAGTGTTAATATCTTCTATAATATAATGAAAAATATGTATTGCATACATCATATACATATATAATATTTTAATATAAATGAATTTATTTACTATAATCTTCTTTGTTTCAGCTGGAGGTTCATGAGGCAAAGGCCTTGATGGATAACCACCCTCAGTGGGATATCCCAGAAACTGAAGAAGAGGAGGATGACCAGGAGGACAGTGATGGCATTGAGGAATCTGACGAAGACGAAGAAGATAACGACTAAACCAGTCATTTCATGCAGACTTGAGCACAGCTCATACACACATGTGCCCACTCATGCGCACACACACACACGCTCCTACACAGCCACATAGCTCCAAACCATTGCCGTCTTCTGGGCCGCCACACACCGGAGGCAAACAGGAGGCAAGGACGTTGATGCCCCATGTTCCTGTTCAAAACACTCATGAATCACAAATCTGTCCTTTTATTTTGCCAATCAAAATAAGACTTAAGGAACTGTTGGTTACCTTTCCCTGCGTTCGTTATCAGTGGGCTGTCACAGTGGTTATTTGTGGGGTCCAGCAGTGTTTCAGATTCCTCTCCACTCGACGAAAAAGATGTCTGACCAACCAATGCGTCAGAAAAATAAAAACCAGAGTACCACTGAAAAATCACACACCTCATGGCTGTCATTTTTCAATGTCACTGTTTAGGCTTCAAGGGTGTTTTCTACCTTATTTTGTAGATTTATGTAGTTTATTAGATATCAAATTGACCAGGTGTTTCCACTTTTTACGAGGCTGTGTGACGAGTAATCTGGAGTGAGCATGAACCGCAAGGACGTGGATGTGCGTTCTAAGCTTGAGCAGAAATGACGGAGTGAAGGGTGTACTGCACCGCTGTGGGTTGCCGTCTCAATTTGTCTCCATGGTCATGAAGTGTGGAAGTACAATACATTTATAAATCTCACCTATCTTAACTTCTTCCAGCTTCTCATCACAAGCGCAGGTTGTCACAGCCTCACAAAAAAATAAAAGAAAAAAAGACTGCAGACATTCCACAGCCAGGTCTATGGTTTAGTCCTGATTTAACTCCTGATGCCGCTGCTGTTCAACAGATACGCAGGTTTGTCATATGTTTATTGAAATCTTAGAACAATTCAAGTCTCTCTCCACCCCAATTTATCCATCCCACTGACTTTTTAAATGTCCCCATTGTTGCAGAGTACAGTTGTTACAAGGAGACCATGTTTACAGCCTGAAGCCTTTCCCCATCAGTTACACTAATCTGTTGGCCATAGTGCAGCAAAACACAGTTGGGTTTTTTTTTTTTTTACCTGAAAATGATCAAACTTATCAAAACTTCACTTTAGGACAATGGTTTTATCTGGTTTATTTTGGAACTAGATATCTCAATTGTAGATCATAGTTTAAAGTTTTTTTTTTTAAAATATAATTGTATCTTACATTCCACTCTCATCAAATATGAATGCCTTATTCGATTTCCTTGTGGACACAAACATTGCAAATGGTTTGATACAAATCCGTCAGTTTGAGTGATGGGAATAATGGAGGGTCAGTGTTTATTTCTGCAGGTTTTGTTGGTTTTATGTATGGAGGCTCAAAATTAAGGGTAGATTTAGCTTTTTTATGGATCTGATTATTTTTGTCCCATTTAAATGTTATTTTGCACCAGTGGAAGGTCTGACAGCGTATTGGAAGTGCTGATTTAGTGGTTGTGAAAATATTAGTCTGTTCTGTTCATTTGTCAATTAGTGGGAGGGGTTAAGCTGACTGATATGAAATTATTTGAAATGTAGAAATGCATATGAAATGTAATCTCTTCATTTAATTTTCTCAGTTAATTTTCCTAGTCTTTTTTTTTTTATATATATATTGAATTTATGACAGGAAATTGGATTTTCTTGTTTGTTCCCAATAGCTAATGTATGTAATTTATAGATACGTTTTGGAAAACTGCAAATGTCATTCAGAAATCGTTTACTTCTTTTTCCCCCCTTGTGTTCATTAGCATAAACACAATGCAATCTTTACTCACAGAGGGAAAGTGTCATTTTCTGGCTGCATGTAACATGCATTCATTCTCAACCCATTTTATCAAAATTATGTATCAGTTTTATCTAAGAGTTTTACAGCTAAATAGACATTTTAATATTATAGTTCCAAAAAGATTGTAGCCACATTATTCATGCTGTGTACAGAAAGCTGTGACCTGAAGTGCACAGATTATGAGAAATCATACCTGGACATAAACCGAGAAACTCACCGGCCAGAAAAAGGGATGAATTGACTGGTAAACAGTATCTGCCACTTTTGTTTACAAGAAAACTGTCATTGTAAATGGAAAATATATATTATTTGTATTTAAATAATTTCAAATAAAATAACTTTTTAAAAGATTTTCTTTTTGATTAAACAAATGAATATTTCCCCCTGAAACTACATCCTCTTTGATAAATGCATGGGTTTATAGATCAAAAACTTAGTCCAAGTTTTATTCTTCTGAAGGCATCTGGGGGTTCCCATTAAATTTTCATAAACTATTTGAAGGAATATTTGTCAATGGCCTGTTAAGTATTATACAAAGGAAACTTATCATTATGGCAAAGTGCTACAGGGAACATCCTGATTTTTATATTGAGGGTGCCTAGTCTATAAAATCTACATTTTGTTTCTTGCATGTTTACTGTCAAACAGCCTAGCTTCTGCTAGGCTAATATCTAATATAAATGTTTTTAGGTTTGCAATTTGGACACGAGTGATTTGATTTGAATAGGAAATCCAGCTATTCCAATAATATCTCAGTTCTGTTGACAAGTTCTAAAAGCGTCTAATAATGTAGAATGTTTATATTTTTCCTCTACAGAGTGAATCATATGTACCTGATTAATTTATATTCATCCACATTTTTTGCCACTTATAATTGTTGCCGCTTTAAGCAAATTAATGTATTAAGTTAGAATTCCACGCGACACGTCAACATGTTAAAAAGTGCAAAATAACTAGTTCGATGTAGTTTAGATCAGTTATTCAATAACTAGATTCACTCCATGTCCTGTAGACTATGACGGACACGCTTTAGTGTATTTCTGCAACCAATATCAGTTCCCACTGACCTTGTGTGGCGTCCTGAACAGGTTGCGATGCATATTCAACACCCAGATCCAACATATGCGAATATTTATCTTTTTTTCCCCCCACTTCTGATTTTCAATAGCTTTGAGGACATGACCACAGGGAATGGTGACATATATTTTCAATTAACGTAATAAATAAATAAAGATTTATTAATAATCTCAGTTCATAAAACGACAAGAAAGGGAAAGTTTTTTTTTTTATTCTAAAAGAGTCTGTTTAAAATTACTTAATCTGGAGAAAAAATAAAATAAAAATAAATAAGATATAGCACCTTAACCAAATCACCGTGAATTGAGGTCTTAAACATTCTGAGATTTATTTATTTATTTATTTATTTTACCAAAAGTAAAGTAGACTAATTCATTTAATTAATTTTGAATTCATGGTAGGCACACACATGTACAGTAGAAGACGACTAGTTGGTAAAATTATAATTTAGCTTACTGTAATTTAGATCAAAATTTGCATTGAATTTCATAAACAAGATTTATGTTCTAGTATATGGTTTATAAAAAAAAAAAAAACGAAATTAATGAGCCTATTTATAGTGGCCTTGTTTTATGCAATGGGTTCTTACGAGTGTTAAAATATCACTGGGTCTTCTGTATTTTATTAGGCTACTTGAGTCTGTGGACAATATAAAACAACAGTTTCAAATCCTAAATTCAGAAACGTTCCACATTGCTTTATAGCGAGGATCGGAAACACTGGTGAAAATAGCCCGCAATCCTCCACGGAATTTCACAAACAAGCTTCTTGTGGGATCAAGTGGGTTTGTTCCAAAACCCAAGAACCGAAGAGAGATTCCCCTCACCGTATACACACACGAAGTAGGCTATTTATGCAATAGATTTTTTTGGGATACAGTCGGATGTCCTGTGTCTGTGTGTTTTACTCTCACCTACATCGTTTTGCATAGCAAGGCGAAATATATAAACGTTTCACCATACGCCCCCGTGGCTTGGCATTTAATTAGATCCCCGGGGTGCGGATCAGTTTGGCACCGTGTCTGCGTGCAAGCGAAACCGGCTGTTTTTTTGCTCCCGGAGCCCTGGCCGCGGTCCTCGCGCGACTTCACTTCTGCACCGGCGGCGCGGGAGGAAAATCGAGCCCGCAGTCCAGCTGCCGCAGCTTGGCGAAATTGTTCTGCACGACTCCGACAGGCGACAATCTAAGCGCTGTAGCCGTCGACAAGCAGAGGTAAAATCATTCTGACATTCGCTGCTTTTTCCAGGTGGATCATTGCTGATGTCGGTGTCGCTCGAGACGTCAAGTTCGTCGATGCAAATATGAAATGGCCACTGCGATATTGTCTGACTGGTGATTAATCAACAGATACGTTGCATTAATTGTGATAACTTACTGTTCAGTATACGTCTGTCTATTTTTAGACGATCTTGAGATGAGATTTGCACTTATGGATAACACTCTGAGATCTAAGGTTGTGCAAGTCTTTAATTTAAAAAACATGATTTGAATGACATCTTCGATTTTTTTTGGTACTTTTAGACACTGTGCAGCGTAGCTTGCTTGCTTATTTATTTATTTATGTCAGTACAGTTCCCTTATTTGATTGAATATTGTATAGTAAATTCTTATATTTTATCTGATGATCAGTTTTTGATTACACCCACAGGAAATAAAAATCACAGATGGCTACTTTTTTAGGTCTACATTGTTTATCCTAGACAGCAATGAGATTAAATGGCAAGATCACCTTATGTCTCCTGCTTCTCAGATTTTATGTTGTAAAAATGGACCCAGATGTGAGATCTCAGCAATGCCTGTTTTGCAGAGATTATAATATTTATGATCAAATGATCTGAGCCATGTATCCATGAATTTGAATGCTTTGTCCTAAAAGTTGTCCAATTTGGGACTGTTTTTATTTCTTCTAATGATTTTGGGGAAAACTTTTGAGGCAAAGTTGATACTTAAATGAAACATTGTTCAGATCTTCATTATGTAAGAATTTAGATTTATTAAGGGCCAACCTCCGATCAATAAACATTTCCTATGTGTAGAGCTGTTTATGTGTTCTAATCCGTTGGGAAATCCTATCTGCCCCACCTGTGCTTGCTTTGTTTTGCTGCCACTTTCCCTTAAATACTAAAGGACTGCAGTTCAGCCTGGGGGCGATAGTGATATTTGTACATAAGAGAGCTGATAATAATTTTGCTTTATTGTTTTCAGCTAAGCAAACAGCTTTTTGCAGACACGAAAAAGTAATGTATTGTCAAGGCCGTTTATGGGCCATAATTTCTTCTTCTCCATTGCACTTTACATTACATGAAACAAGCAGTCCTGATTACTATAGCCATCATTATTAATCCTCAAGTTATGTTTTTGGAAAAGAACAACTTCAGAGACTAAGCATGCTTGAAATGACTCCTGTGAAGGTCCCTTTCCCCCTTGACACCTACACACACACACACACACAATGCAGTGGTGTGTGTTTTAACAGACCCTCAGGCACTGTGTCAGAGTGAATAAGTGGATACACACATTCTTCATTATTGAACCAAATAAGCCACTAGAGATGGACTGTGTGGAAGTGTGTTTGGTTACAAGGTTAGAAAAGCACTGCAGTCACAGAGCACTTCAGGGTCATGCAAAAACAGCCCTGCCCTTTTACAGTGTATGGTATGGTTCGTGTAAGGAAATACCGCTGAACGATAGGTAAATAATTGTTCTGTTGACCTTGTGCTGAGGCATCAGCGATATCAGCAGGATGTTGGAGAGTGCCACACATGGTACATTCAAATTCACACTCGTTCCTGGTCTGAAAATGGGCCTGAAATAAGACTTGATTGTGGCGTAATTGGCCCAAAAGTGGCAAATCTTTTTTATTTTTTGGTAGACAGAGTGCCTTTCCAAGTGCTGATATGAACTCTGCAATTTTCCGAAGTGTTTCTTTGAGAATATGATTACGACTGAGATTTAGCTGGGTGAGATTTCATTTAACCTGAAAGTTATTTAAATGATCCTCACCATGAACTCCCCTGTTGTTATGTCTGTTAACAAGACCTTCCTCACATGACCTCACCATTTACTATTCACATAATGTCTTTGATTGCACCACTTACCCTTTGGCTTCACCTCTTACTTTTAACTGAGATATTCAAATATGTCTCCTGTTGTTGAAATACTACAGTAAAGCTAAAGGAAAGTGTATCTGAATATCTCTCGCTGAATGTCATCCAGAATGAAATTCAGTCTTCTTGTTTTGCTGACTCAACCTAGCACAGTGACATTGATAGGTTGTTAGGGTTAGGGAATTGATAGATCTCTGCTTTATTTATTTTTATTTTTATTATTATATAGCCTAGATATAAAGGGTATGTCAAATTAATCGGTTTTTTTTTTTTTTTTTGTACTTTGTATTGAGCTCTATATAATTTTTTTTTATGGATAGATTACACAAACAAATTTGAGGTTGAAAACATTTATTTTATATTGTTAAAAAATATTCTATGCTCACCAATGCTGCTTTGAATTAATCAGTAAAAACAGTGATATTGTGAAATATTGTTATAATTAAAAAACTGATCTATTTTAATATATATATATATATATATATATATATATATATATATATATATATATATATATATATATATATATATATATATATATATATATATATATAATTTTTACATTTATTTTAGTGATGGCCAAGCTGATAGTTATTTGTCTAAATAAACAAAAAAATGAAAACTTAAAAACTAAAACCAATAATCTGTAAATACTATACATGGATTTATTCATCAGTGCATTATAATTTACAGTATTAAAAATGGATGATGTTTTTATGATTTGATTTACAATCAATTTTATGAATAAAATTACAATCAATGGTGTTTATTAAACTAAGACATAAGTTAGTTTTTAAAAATTTAAGTAACATAATGTATATTGACATGTAATCTTAACATGACCCCTAAGTGTAAAATAAAACAGCTTTTTTTAGGCTATTGATAGAGTCTATATCTTATGTCATGATTGTAAACAAATATTAAGTAATAAAAATGCACTTTTTTTTGTCATTTCAGCAATCCAGAATGTGTGTGTGTGTGTGTATAGTGAATGTGAATCAAGAGAGTCAGTTTGCATTTGTCTTGGGCACAAATTAATTTTAATGTTTAAATTCTGAATGTGTCTGTGTCTCTGATTCTGTCTTTTGCTTCTGAAGTAATTTCTCAAGGGGAGCCTAAGCCTTTTTGCGCCTACAGAGCACAAGGGCAAATACGAATAAATATGATAAAATATGGATGAATGCTAATAAAGCACCGGCCAAGTGTGGCCCTCACTAAAAGGATTATCTGGAAGGGCAGACATTATTGCAAGGGCAGCTGGCGGTCTGCTGTGAGAACAAAGCACGGAAACTTCTGCATCCAGATTGCTCATCTCAGTCTTATTTATTATGTAATAACTTAAAAGGGTGAGGGTATAGGTTTGATTTTGTGATTGTGGAGCACAGCTCTCTTTTGCACTGATTTGTTGTGCTGAAGGCTAAGGAAATTCAATTGTAAACTGGCTCTCAGGGTGTGATATGACTGGCTCATTTCAGCTGGGTCCCATTACTCTCATTAAATATCATAGGAATGATTCAGTTTTAGGGCGTACTCAAACCCCCTGTTGAAATGATTTCCACAGGTCACTGTTTACAACCCTTTGTTAGACTCCTACACAGTATTTTCCTGGAGTTTACATTCAAAGACTAGCAGCCATTTATTTAATTGGAATATTTGGCTGTGCGCTCTATATACATACTGTTTACTACTTTAAACATGCAGTACAGTGTAATGCTCTATCAAATGCTGCAGTACTTTTGAAATACCTTACAAATTTAACAGACTTTTTCCATTAAGATGCACATTTTAATATCAAATGTTTCTCCGAGCAAGAAATCAGAACACATTAAAGTATATTTAAAACCATATTATTGAGCTTTGGAAAATAACTAGGTTGTTAACAAGCTTGGCATATGCGTCACTTTAAACTACATTGGGATGGAAAAAATTTGTGCCATGAAATTAAATGATTGAAATGCTTAGACTTCCTCTGAAGACTGTAAAGAAATGGCTTAAAGCATGCTTGAAGTAGGATGGTTATTAAAAGCCAATACTTCTTGTCTTGTGTTGAAAAGTCATCTATTCTCCTCCAGTCCAATTTTCCTAACAATAACTGTACTGTTTGGCACAGTTGGCTAATTTGCATCTCATTTTTTATTATAATTTCTTGTTTTGTTTTTTTGGTCAGTCAAATTTATTGCTTTTTTCAAACCAAAATTCAACCTCGGATTTTTCATGCTTCATTTTTTTGTTGCTTGAAAGGAATGGAAATGGTTATTTGTGGTTATAAAAGACTTAAATCTGAGAGACCTTAATATGCAGATTAGAAATAGTCAGAGTTTACAAACCTCTATAGGAAGATGATACAACAATAGGTCGTTGCTACATACATACATTTGTGTATAGTAAAAATTTAATTAAATTCTTGTACTAAATTACTAGATTTCTAAACCGACTTCATTCCACAGGTACATTTAACTTTGCAGTGGAGAAAGTCATTTACATTAAATGTTTGGTTTGATCATTTTGAAATCCACAGCTGCCTGTAGTGGTAGTGATGGTGGTGTTGTGTGTGTGTGTGTGTGTGATGTCCTGACCACTTTGGGTCATCTTTCCTTTGAAGATGCATTGCATCACTTCTCGGCTGAATAACAAACATGCCTACCCAGTGGTTGGGTCAGGAATGGCTGCCAAGACATGTTCCTTTGCCAAATAAAGCATTGGTCTGATCGTTTATTGTGCTGACAAAGATTCCTGAGAAACTCTAATTCGATAACTCCTTCAATAACCTTATTTAGGGTTAATTAAATCATCCCTTACACTTCAAAAGGTACTTGTAGTTGCTTTTATGTCTGAAACTGGAATTCTGGTGGGTATTTAAATCTGCTGGAATTTGTTACCCAAGTCCAAATGTTGCTCAGATAAAGCCTACTTTACACATGTCTATATGGATTATTCTAACTAGAAATACAAAGAATAATCTGTCCTAGACTGAATAACTAATAGTTTTTAGCTAGCCGTTGTTATAACATCCATATAGCACAGGTCATTGTCCAAGACATTTTTTTTAAGCTGTACTTTGTTTTCTCAGAAATCACCTACTTTTGAGGGGAAAATATTTAGATAGTGAATAGTAAGAATATATTGTTTCAATTTCAAATTTTGAAAGATTTATGAACATAATTTCCCAGTCTTAGTATAATATATTTTAAAAACGATGATGACAATAAGATGCAACAGTCTGTTTTTTTTCCACTCTTCTACTCAGAAAGTGGTGGAATTGTGCATTCATTGACAACTTGTTACCTTAAAGAAATAATGTGTGTCCCTCAGCAGTGTAGCTGATAGCTACATGATGCACACTGCTCTAATGTTCTCAATATGTGTGTGTTTGTGTCTCCCAGTGTAATGTTTTGGTCGATGTGTGAGTTGCTGTGGGAATGAGACTGCGTGGCAGGGATTTGGAGGATTCCACTGTCTCCTGGATACCAAGCGTCCTGGGTGTGCAGACCGTCAGGCTCCGCCTTCGCCTCAATCGCCGTGACGACAGGGGGAGGGGCCTTTGGCAACTGGTTGACCTGGGAGAGGAAGCACAGAGTGGGCATCGGATACGAGACAGTACGCCTCCTACTTGTTCTCAAAGTAAGACATAAATTCATAATAACTGCAGTTCAACAGCTGAGTTCAGAGACATAAAATTAATTCTAATTCTAACAGCTTTATGTGGATGGCTAATAGTGTTGGGCGATTTGCTCCATAGTCCTATCATCAGCCATTGAGATATATAATATAAATAAACTTGCCTTGCCTATGAGATTGCCGATATACGATATTATCATGCTAATTTATACAAATTTTTACTTAAGAGTGAACCAACTCCAGCATACAACAGCCTAATGTTAGTGTAATTTGTTAACTAAAGGTTATATATTTTTTCAGTGGAGTAGGACATGGATGTCTTGATATTCCTTAGTTATTTAAACAGCAGCTACAGAAAGCGAGCAAAGAATATTTGCATTATCAAAAAACATCATCAATGACTTCAGTCTAGCATGAGTTTCTTCCGTTCAAATGTAATCAGTGAAGCTGTCTCTTATATGTGACCCTGGACCACAAAACCAGTCTTAAGTCGCTGGGGTATATTTTTAGCATCAAAATGATCAATTTTTCCTTTATGCCAAAAATCATTAGGATACTAAATAAAGATCATAATCCATGAAGATATTTTGTAAATTTCCTACCGTAAATATATCAAAACATAATTTTTTATGCATTGCTAAGAACTTCATTTGGACAATTTTAAAGGTGATTTTCTCAGTATTTTCATTTGATTTGATTATTTATTTATTTTTTTTTGCACAGATTTTCAAATAGTTGTATCTCGGCCAAATATTGTGTATATATAGTTAACAAACCATCCTTCAGATGAAAGCTTATTTATTCAGCTTTCAGATGATATGTAAATCTCAGTTTAGAGATTTTTACCCTTATTTTTTTTTTATTAAAAATAAGGTTTTGTGGTCCAGGGTCACATATTTACATCGCATGTACATCGGCACTTTTCTTTTATGATGAGAGTGTTTCAGCGATGACTTATCTGAATGCCTCTAATTGGCCATTACGTTCATGAACTCAACGGAGTCGTGTGTGATTGATTATAACACGCAACCATGAAAAAAGTGTAAAAAGAAATATGGTGCAACAAATAAGTTCTAATAGTAATTAAAAAGTACTATAATAATAATAATAATAATTATTATTATTATTATTATTATAAATTTCTTGATATCGTCAAAGGCATCAGGTATCTCTGACCATCATCAATACATGATAATATCGATACTCTTAAACTAAGAGTTATATTAGGGTTCTTGATGCCGTTTCCTCACTTCCTGTTCATGAGTGAAAATGTCAGATCTATAGACAGTGTATAAAATGCTATTTTTGCATACAGAGACCTCTTTGTAATACTCAGGGTTTTATCATCATTAAAAGGGATTTAGATAGTTCTCCAGCTGATGAAAGGACTGGCAAATACATGAGAATAGAGTAATTGGGCACAAGAGGAAAAAAAAAACATTAGAGAGGATAAGATAGACAGTAAGAAAAGAAGAGTGAGAATATCCTCTGTTCATTACATCGGACCCTGGGATTCAGCACTGCTTGACTCCAAAAAAGATTAATGGAGATTAATGTGTGTCGTTCTTAATTATTGCACTCCCTATTCTCACGCTGTGTATGAAGAAAGACAGATGTTCCTTCCAGTTTTTGGGGGGAAATAGTATGCAGCACTATAATTGTCTTACACATACATACACACATTTTTAGTACTAGTTTTCATATTTTGATCACATGGTCTTTTAGAATCAGGGTTCCCTTGTCTGTTGCTATGGCAATGTGCCATGTATGAAGTAAATAACTTGTTGTTGTTGTTTGTGAGGGGTAGCACATCAATTAATTTTTTTTCTTTCTTCATAAAACCCCTCCTCTATGCTAGGCGTTGGCTGGAGTTGCTTGCTTTTTTTTTAAATCTTTTGTTATTTTGGTTTGAGTTAGTAGATTTGTGTGTGTGTGTGCACATTGTATTGCACATTTTGTGCATGTGTGCAATCAGTGGGAATATTTTAGGTATAATTTCCAGTCAGTGGCTGCAGGCAATTCTGGGCATGTGACTCTGAAACCAGAAAATTGATGATGGTTCTCTGTTTAGTTCACCTAGAGCTGTAGTTCCAGTCAAAGCAGCTTTTTGTCAACATGTCAGATTGGTGGTTTAACATCAGTGTGTGTACATTATAAAATGCTTGTTAAACAATTAGCTTTGAATCCAGTTATGCCTTACATCTGAATGCAATAAGAAAATTTAGATTACTGTAATTGAGAAAATAGTAACAATAATGATAGAAAATTGTTTACTTGACTCCACATGACATTTTAAACTAATATAATGTAACATGTTTCAGGTTTTTTTCCATCTTCCTTTCTTTTTCATTCGTTTACATAGACACATACATGAACACTCACACACAGTAGTTGTCCCTCATCTGCAGTGTTAATGGGTTTGAGATGATTGAGTTGCCACTAAAGATGAATCCATGAGTTTAATTAACTTTTGATTTATTGTCTTCTGTATTCCAGGCATAATTAGAAATTAAATATAGCAATCAGCTGTATGGGTGAATGGCGGCCAGCTCTGCGTCAGAATGTCTAAATGTATTTCACAGAGTACAGTGTCCAGGGAGACAGTATATTTCACTGGTTCTCAGCTGTTGGCACATGTTCTATGCTTTTGTATTCTAAACCGTTTTGATGCTCTGTTAGATCACCACTTGGTTCTAGTGTTAAATCTGGGTCCTGAAGCAAAACTTGAAGAAGTGATTTGTATAGAGGCCTTGGTTTGGTGAATATTTGTGTTAGGCTAGCGGGGTTTAGAGCACAGTTTCCATGAGTTTGCTCTTTGTTTGTGGTTTGCGTCCTCTTAGTGGCCAGTATGGCTGCTCCCTAGATACCACTGTCTCTCAGCCATGAGAGCGGATGTGATTTCTGTGATAGCAGCTAGTGCTCTGCCAGCAAGATTCTTCACAAGTCCCAAAGAAAATAACCTTTCTTTCTTTCTTTCTTTCTTTCTTTGCTGGCTTTTATTTCTGCAATGGCAAGTGCTGTTGTCATAGCAACCCATGTTGATTATTGATCTTGCTGATGACCCATTTGATTTTGTGTAAGTCTGATGTAGTTTGAACTTTGCTGGTGCTTTTGTTTCTGTGTTTACATGGTCATCCATTTGTTGTTTTCAAAGCATGCGGCTCTTTGTTGTAAAGGGATTGTGGGTAAATAATTGTGTGTGTGTTTGTGTGTATGTATACACACACACACACACACACACACACACACACACACACATACATACATATGTATACTGTACATATATGTATGTATATGTGACCCTGGACCTTAAGTGTCAATTGTTCGAAATTGAGATTTATACATCACATGAAAGATGAATAAATAAGATTTTCATTGATGTATGGCTTATTAGGAGCTGACAATGTTTGGCAGAGATAAAACTATTTGAAAATCTGCAATCTGAGAGTGCAAAAAAATCTAAATGCTGAGAAAACCACCTTTGAAGTAGTCCAAATGAATTCTTAGCAATGCATATTACTAATCAGACATTAAGTTTTGATTTATTTACAGTAGGAAATTTACAAAATGATTTTTGCTAAATATCCTAATGATTTTTGGCATAAAAGAAAAATGGATAAATTTGACCCATACAATGTTTTTTTGGCTATTGCTACAAATATACCCCAGTGACTTAAGACTGGTTAAGTGTGCTTTATTGTCAATTCTTCCACATGTTGAGCAAATACATACAGAGAACTGAAAATGCGTTACTCTGTGTATATAGAGAATACTAACAGTAGGGCATAAAAATACAGATAAATACAGATTAAATATAACATACAACTATACAAATGAGGGCATGTAAAAAAATAAAATAAACATTTAAAATAAAAAATTAAACACAGTTAAATAAAGCAGCCCAAAGCACATGGCAGCTAGAGTGCAAACCAGTGAAGGAAACAAACAGTGTAGATAAAATGATTGTAGTGCAAAAGAGCTTATTCAGACTTAGATTGATCCTGCTGAGGGATCTCCTCACGCTGTCCAGGGGCAGCATCAAAGATACGGTTCTCAGCACCAGGCTTGGTTGGCAGGCCGCCTTGGGGGACCAACAGGTAGGGAGTCTCAGGCTGGTAGAGCAGGACTGGAGAGAACACACTGCACAAACAAATACTCAACAAGGCACCACTCAAAACCACACTACAACACTACTCAGCGCAACACACAGAGACAACAAGATGGGGAAAAGAAAAGAAAAAGAAAAGCAAAACAAAAACAAATGTAATGCAAATATCCAAATTTAGACTGAAAAATATCTAAAGTATAAAATCTAAACAGTTCAAGAGCAGAAACAAGACTGATGAATAACTAAATATGATATAACAATTAAATATAAACAAGAATACTAAGGAGAAAAACCAAAATCTGAAAATCAAGAGCAAAAACTACAACAAGGATACACAGTAACAGGGCAAGACTGGGATACAGAGCAGCAAGTCAATAACTGTCTCTGTGGCACAAGACGAACCAGCAATGACAAGAGGAAAAACAGCACAATATGACAGGAGGAAGTAACACGAGGACCGTAATTTTACAAATGAAACTGTATTTTTATTATGTTTTTAAAATATTCCCACTGATTGCACACATTTTTATTATGTTTTTTAATTGAACTTTTATTCAGTATACGCAATATTTTTTTTTTTGTCTGTCATAAAAGATGTTTAAAAATATGTTGTAACCCACATAATTTTTATAATTTTTTATTTGATAATTATTATTTTTTACTATTATTCCATTGCAAATTATGGCATGATGATCCTGGAATTTTACCTTTTTTTTTTTCCAGTTCTGTTTGTTTGTATGCATGAAGACATGCATTAGTGTGTGTGTGCGTATGTGTGTGTGTGTGTGTGTGTGTGTGTGCGCGTGTGTGTGGTTAGACTTGGAAGACAATTGGCTTGACCTTCAGTTGACCTGGAAGCAGTTTATTACATGTAAGTATCCATGTGGGAGGTCAAGGACAGGTCAGTTTAATAGACTGTGTGTGTGTGTGTGTGTTTGGGATGGGTTGGGGTGTGGTGGTCAGGTCCTGGTATTCCTTGTGTTATGGGGACCCACAAGTTTATCCCAGTACATTTTAACCCTGTGGGAATTTTTTTTTGGTCCCCATGAGGAAACAGGCTTATAAATCATTCAGAAGAATCTTTTTAAAAAATCTAAAATAGCAGAAAGTTTTGTGTAAGGGGTAGATTTAGGGGTATGGTTAGGGATAAAATAAAGGGAAGGGATAGAAAAGGGATAGAAAATACAGTTTGTACAGTATAAAAATCATTGCGTCTATGGAATGTCCCCATAAAACATGGGAACAGTGTGTGTGTGTGCTTTGTGTAGTTTTCTTGTAGCAGCAAAGTGTTGATATAAAAGGGGCCAAAATGTAATTTATTGCCTCACTGCCCAATGGCTTAACCTTTTCATACAAAGACTTTTTCTAAATCTTATTTCACTGTCCAGATTGCATAGTGGTTAATCTTTTGCTTGTGTATCTAACAACGTTATCCTGGACAGAGCAAGTCAGCAGATACACTGTCTGTACACTAGCCAGCATGTGATAGTGTGTGAGTGTGGGTGGTACACGAGCCAGACCCCCGCCCCCCCAAACACACACACACCACTGACTCAGGGAGTGCTACACATTCCCTGCGTTCTTCTGAGAGGGGTCGGAAGGGAAGAAGGAAGCTTCTTTCACTCTGTACAGTGCTAGAACTTATCTTTCACAGCAGTGTTGATATTATTGTCGAGTTCAACGAAAAAACCATGAATGAGGGCTTTAATGCACCTTTTGAAATCATCTAGGCTAGTTCTTTAGTTTGCCTGGTTGAATGCTTGTATGCACTCCATGGTCAGTGAAGCTGCCTTTTATACCTGTTATTGTTATAACATAGTAACTAATGTGCCTTATTATGGCTTAGTGTTCAGAAGCATTTAGGCAGTGCTGATATGTGCTGATGGTTGAATGTTTGTGTTGCTGATAGATGAGTTCAATATTGAGTTCAGTTTGTGGCCTGTATGAGTTTTTGAGCTGGGGACAGGCATTTATTTATTTATTTGCCCTTAAAAATGTAATATTTTACATTATTAGTTGTTAATTACTACCTATCAAGTATCATTAAATTATATAACAACACCCTGTTTGAAACAAATCTGTTTGTTGTAAAAAGGCTATGCCAAAAAAAAAAAAAAAAAAAAATGGCAATAATTATAAGGTATAATTAATTCATTTCTGTAGTCTGCAGTATTTGTTTACATTATTTAAACACAGAGAAAGAACTTGAAATCGGTTTCATGCCCACATGAGAAAATGCATGCATATTTTATGCATATTTTATTTTCTGAGGATTTTTAAAGTCTCACTATACAACAAGGATGTCGATTTGTTCTAGTTTATCCTGTAGATTTAAACCTGCACGAAGAATCAGGAAATTCTGATTTACCTATATATATATATATATATATATATATATATATATTTTTTTTTTTTTTTTTTTCCCAAAATATTGCTATATTACATTTTTTTTGTTTATTTTTTAAATACAATTTTTTATTTATTGAATTTACAGTTTATTAATTATTACATATCCAAAAATGAAATCGAATAAAATGTGTCATAGAAAAACTGTTTAAATCATGAGTAGTAGCCTATTTTTCAATTCAACTAGCCTAAACAAAATTCAGCCCATCAGCTGCTGGCAGTGGACATATCGTTTTGGGAGTCTCGGCTGTTCTAAACACTGCTGTAGTCTAAATTATTCCGCAGGCTCTGCATCAGTTTATGACTATGGCAAAGGGAGGATGTTAGGCGCCTAGTTGCCATGACGACAGAAAAGGGGACGAAGTAGCGGCTGCGGAGCGCGCGGAGGTATCGCGAGCGGCAGAAGCGGCCGGTCTGGGAAGCGACAGAGGCACGGAAGCGAGTTTGAGTCTTGACATTGCTGATAGCGATTCCGATCCAGCGCTGAGAGCTCGGTGAGTGTTCATACATTTAACATGTGTTCACGTGCCACTGATTTCGCAGTAAGATTAGGAGATAAGGAAGGAAGAGCTCGCGCAAAGCAACGCTGCTCGTAAACATTAACACGCGCATGTGGAACGCTGCTCTATTTTCGACGCTCTATTTTTAAAGTCTCTCTCTCTCTCTCTCTCTCTCTCTCTCACTCTCTCCCTCTCTCTCAGGCTGCTTTCTGGACGTTTTGCGAGGCACCGGTTTTCTGTCCTATTGGAAGTAGGATAAAATCGTGTAGTTGTAGGAAAAACCATTGTGCGTGAGAAATAGATTAATGTAATTACGCATGGCCTGGCTGATGCATAGGGGAGAGAGAGAGAGAGAGAGAGCGAGAGCGCGCGAGCAGGTGAGCGGAAATAATCTGATGTTTAGAAAGTGGATGAAAATTATTTGAAATTGGGGTCATGCCTATTTGTCTTGTAAAAAAAAAAAATTGACGATTCCCTTATATTTCGTTTATAGTATATGGCATGTTACTTGATGTTTTGTGCAGATAACTTTTTGTATTCATACTATTTGTAGTTTAATCTCATGAATGTTTATCCGGAAAAGCAGGAAAGTAGATTCATGTCATTTTATTATCTCTGCTTGCACAGCTGATCTTCAAAGTGTCTATTGACACTATGCACAGCGAGTGCACTTACCATATTGCATGGCATATTAAGTACCCTCCTTTTAAAAATTAACATGAAAGTAGTGTGTTCTGTGTATTTAGTCACAGAATCAATACAAATAATTAGAAGGTAGCATATTAATTAAAATGATCAATAATTATCCCAATTTAATTATTATTATTATTAACTCTAGTTATGAGAAGTAATTCATAATATTTTTTACTAATTTCTTTGTCAAAGAAAACATAATTAAATAATTATATCCTAAAATGCCACCTTAAAAGGTCCCAGTTCATTAGAGTCCCAGGCAATACTTACTTAAAGAGGAAGGATGAGAGAGGAGAGAGCAGGGGAAGCTGTCTGTAAGGGCCGATCTTGAGGCCAGGCGCCACAGCTGGAGGGGGAGGGGATGAGAGTGAATGAGGACTGGGGGAGGGGACTGACTGAGAGAGAGAGAGAGAGAGAGAGAGAGAGAGAGAGAGAGAGAGAGAGAGTTGGAAGAACGGAGGATAGTGAAGATGCTTTTATGTGGCTCAGTGTCTGTTTCTTCCACAGTCTGCACACGGTAGGCCTCTTCACAGTTTCATCATTAAGCTTTTGTTCTTCACATAATTCATACCAGCCCAGTTTCATATGTGCATGGTTAGTAAAGTATGTTTTTCTGGCATTTACACAATAAATATGATTGTGATATGTAATTATGGATGGTCTGTATGTTAAATTTGTCGTGCATTGTTTCTATTTTTTTAATTGGACAGCATTGCTGTAGTACTACTGAGTACTCTTATCTTGTTTGTTTCACTGTGATGTTTCCAGGAACAGCTGCTCGTTTGCAGGTTGCACTACCGGTTGCAGTGTTTGAGCTGTGGTCATGTGTTTGAGTTGAAATCTCAGAATGAATATGTTAAAGCATTGACTGTTATTTTAATTCAAACTGTTTTGGTTTTGGTTGGTTTGATGTTTGTTTTCTGTGAATTAAGGGAAAGGGAAATCCCAGGGTTCCCACTGTCATAGAAAAGCTGGAAATATCAGGGAATCTTAAAGCTGTGATTTCTAGGACTGGAAGAGACATGGAAGTGAAAATCCTAATAAATAAAATGCAAAATGTAATTGAAAATTCAATAGATGCTGTCTTCCCTTCTAGTTAATTTCATTTTTAAATTATCAGCTACAATATATATATGACCCCAGACCACAAAACCGGTCTTTAGTAGCATGTGTCTATTTGTAGCAACAGCCAACAATACATTGTATGGGTCAAAATAGATTTTTCTTTTATGCCCAAAATTATTAGGATATTAAGTTAAGTATGTTCCATGAAGATATTTTGTAAATATATAAAAACTTAATTTTTGATTAGTGATATACATTGCAAAGGACTTAATTTGGACAACTTTAAAGGCGATTTTCTCAATATTTAGATTTTTTTTGGCACCCTCAGACTCCAGATATTCAAATAGTTGTAAATATTGAATATCGGGTCACACATATACAATTTTTACTCATACACTATTCTAATGTAATCATTTCTATAGTTATGCTCAGTTTTAAATTTTCATCCGCTAAAATTGCTATATTGTTTATTTTAATTTTTTTTTCTTTCAGATTACTAAAATTATCCAGTAATCACGAATGACTGACGAATGAAAAATCATGGAAAATCATTGGTCTAAAGGTGTGGGAACCCAAAATTTCTTACTTGACTACATATATTTCTGTGTATGCGTGTTTTGGTTGAGGGGTGTGTTGAAGAGTTTTATGATGAATTTATGGTTGGATATTAAAAAGTTGTAGTTTTTGTTTTTGTTTATAACATAAATATCCAATTAGTAGACAAGTGTACTCCTTATACAATTCATGGTATTTGTAAAGTCAGATCTCCAACACACGATGCAGAATGACAATTTTTACTATATAAAAAAAAATGCTACCTAATGTATTCAAATGATGTAATGTCAATGTAAATGCAGTTTAACATTGTCATTGTGTTTTTCTCTCTCAGGTCTGATGAGTATTCCTTCTGCTGCATCAGTTCAGTCAGGGGGTGGAGAGATGCAATCACCTGGGGCCATTAGTCCCTCCTTCCTCCCGCCCCCAAGTGGAAAAGTTCCAGGTCGCAAGAGGGGTCGCCCACCCCTAAAGAGGCACCCGGAATATCAGAGTCGCTACCCAGAATCCCTCCCACCCATTAAAGTGCCTAAGAAGAGAGGGAGGAAGCCTGGCTTTAAGGTCAGTAAATATCAGAGTGTTTGTGTGTCTGTTTAAATACGCACATGCATGCGTAGGCCACAAAAAAGATTAGGCCTTTTCAGCCGTGTCTACCAGATGCATAAACGTCATCAAGTGGTGCATTTTAGTGCATAATGGTGTGTGTGTAACACTTATGATGGTTTAGCTAGAGGAACAGAGTAATGCTTTGTAGGTAGGCCCATCTGATGTTGACTGTACAAGAGAAGGAGGTGATAGGTGGTTGTTCTTTGACTGATGTATCTGCAGTCTGCTGCTGCTGAGTTATTTTTAGCCGTGTGCCTGAGCACAAGCCTCATAATGTCGCTGCTGCTGATTTAAAGAGCAACATGCTAGCACAATGTGTGTGCATGTTAGCAGATTTGGATAAGACACAGTGCAAATACATTCTTGCTTAACCTTAACCTGATGGTTATTGCTTTATGTAGCTGTGTTAGGGACAGTTTATCTTCCAAAACATACCCATATTTATTATCAAATAACAATCTCCTTATATATATATATATATATATATATATATATATATGTTTTATAAATGTCTAAATATTATCATATAAAATGTTATTATTAATAACAGTAATAATAAATATGATGTGTGTGTGTGTGTGTGTGTGTGTGTGTTTTAGCTGAAGGCTCGCTTGATGACACCTCTAGCCATCTCTCCTCCCAGCAGCACCCCGGAGCCAGACATGAGTTCTATTCCCCAGGACGCTGCTACTATCCCCCACTCAGCCACCCCACAGGTCCTCACAGGTAACAAACACACACACACACACACACACACACACACACAACACACTTCTGCCGACTCCCAGTTTTTCTATTTGCAGTGTTGCTGTGCCTATCCCAGAAACTAGTACCCTGCTCTTACTAGTAAGAGAATAATAAAATGTGAGCATTAGTGGAATCACTGTCCTCAGAGGAGTCACATTATGACTCAGTGCCATCTCATTCTCTTCTTCGTGGCTGTAACTGTAAGACTGTAACCCTACCCATATATTGCATTCAAATATTGTTGTGCCAGTTGTGATGAGACTTCAATCCACTGGTCTGTCACTCCAAACTCAGTCTGTGTGAATGTAGCCATAAATTATTTCACTGCACAGACACACTCAATCTTTGAGGTCAGGACCCAGTGGTCTACACGGGCTGCCCATCCAATTGGCAATAACATCCATCACTAAAAGGAGATGGAACAGAGAGAAAAGAGTAGTTACATCTCTTATTTTAAAGGTTAATAGGTGTGAGAGTCTCTAGGGACGTTATTGAGGGACCTGACTGCTCTTGCCTTGGAGGCATTATCATCCAATTTAACTCTTTATTACAGTGGAGAGATCAATTCTGTTCTGCTACATTGTTTTTATAATGGAATAAAAAATCTTAGTATTTAAACTAAAGAATAAAAGCTTAGAATAAATTCAAATCCTGACTACAGCTTGTGTGTTTTAAATTCTGCCTTTCAAAATGAGTAGAGGCTGCGTCTCAATGCACCTGTCTGGTTCTCCATTAGGTCTACTTTAAACTTGAGAAGATGTGATGGTACGGCTGAACTCAATCCTGAGTTCTCAAAGCTTAATCCCTTTGTCGTAGGGAGCAGTTGCCGAACAAGAGGCTTTTGTCTGCCCACCAGGTGTCTAGACTTTAATTCTTTGTACAGCGGAAGAGTCACGCTCTCTTTTAGTCCCTTTAGTGTATTTCAAAAAACCATGATCATTTTGTCCAATTTCATATGTTTGACATCAGCATATTTCCATAAATTCTTTGAAGAGAGAAATCTGACAGCATCTCAATGCTCACAAACCTGTGTTCCAGTATGTGTGTGAACTGTTGGACTGTTGTGGGGGTCGCCAAGGGACTTGTTTCGGCTGCTGGTGGAGGTCATGACCTTGATGACTTGAGGTCATTGTTAATAGCTTTTGAGCCAGAAAACGTGTGTGCTAGTGCTTGTTAAATTATATTGCCTTTCCTGAGTATGCAACATTTTCAGTGTCTGTAAGTCTACTGTACATGTCTGGCATGTCAGTAATCTTGCTGTCAGTTATCTGATTTAATGCTTTGTGTGTCACATCAGTCCTCCCACACTAAGTGTTCATTGACTTTATCATTTTACACATTCTTAAACACACGCACATGCTACTTTTTGCGATTATTTTAGCCCATGGGCGGCACGGGCAGTGTGTATGTGTGTGTGTGTGTGTCTGCCTCCTGGTCATGGCGCTTCTAGATGACAGACGACGGAGGAAATCCCTCAGCATGGCAGTCTGTCAGATTAAAGCATCCGCATGCTGCAGACGAGCGAGGGAAGTCAGTGGGGACAGATTGTGTGGGAGGATTTGGGAGGGGGACAAGTGATTGGTGGATTCCTGCACAGGCTGCTTTCTCTCTTTTTCTGGCTTTTTTTATTTCTGTGGTAATGCATACAAACCCTTTTTTTTTGTTAAGATGACTCGCTCATGCATGTATTTTTCCTTGTTTGTAAGTCACTTGAGATAAATGAGTACATGGAAATGGTTCCTATGGGGTGGGGGGGGGGGGTTATTTGGGGTAATCAAAATTTATTGCTTACGGTTGGCTCATAAAACCACAGATGATTTTTTGGGTATGATTTACAGTATGTGATATAGTTTAAAGTCATTACCTCAAGAAAAGCAACAAGATTTATTTGTGTTATGCTTTGTATTTCTAAGTGTGTGAATCTAGTGATTTAATTGAATTAATTATTCCTTTTTCATGTAAACAACTAGGTAAATACACAGGATAAAACACTGTTCATGATACAAAAAACCATAGCTGTCACAGGAGCCAAGATTTTATTTTCATGTCTTTTATGCTTTGCCTCCCACCTTTTCTTTATTGCTTGTCTCTTGGATCCCATGATAAGGATGTGATATCTTCTTGTTTATGAAATGCAGTTCTCCTTTCCTGACCTCTGGAAACAATCTATAAAAGTGGTCTCAAATATTTGTAGATTCCTTGACAAATATTTGAGGATTTAAAAGTAAAATCTCAGATATGCACTGTGTATGTGTGTTGCACAATTACACTGTCTTTATAGCTCATTAATTAATGTTGGATTATTGGGGTGATTTTTTTTGTACTATTAATTTACTGTGCTTTTAAAGTTACTTATTGCTACAGTTACACAAACACTTACATCACCAGCTAACCAAATGAACTCAATTTCAAAACTCTCAAAAGCAAGCTCAAAGCTAATTACCCTGCATAGCATTGCAATTAACTGTGGTGTTTTATATCATACTTATTCCATTATAAATGCAGATGTTGCTAATTTTACACAGTAACTAAGAAATATCTTTCTTTGTTCATCTCTCTCTGTTTCTCCATATTTAAAATCTCTCCATCTTATTCCAGTGTGCATCTACGTGAATAAGCATGTGAACACGGGTCCTAACCTGGACAGGCAGAAGGTGCTGCAGCTGCCCGATCACCTGGGTCCTGCCAGGCCCTCTGTGGTGCTTCAGCAGGCGGTACAGGGCTGCATTGACAGCGCGTTTCAGCAGAAAGCCGTCTTCACCCTGCTTACTGAGGGCTACGGGGGAGAAAAGATCTCAGGTTCATTTGCATTCCAACACAAATGCGTGTCTCCATTCTGATTACCGTTCTGCATTCTGATATTCATCCTTTATATGCACTGTTCAAAAGCTTGAGGCTTGTAAGATTAGAAAACCCCAGAAATGAATTATTTTATTCTGCAAGGATGCATTAAATTGATCGAATGTGATTGTAAAGACATTTTATAATGTTACAAAAGATTTCTATATCAAATAAATGCAGTTAATTTGAACTTTCTATTCATCAAATGTATCACAGTTTCTACTAAAATATTAATCAGAGAAAGAGTTTCATACAACATTTCAACAACATTGAATTATTTTAACTGATAGTATTAAGAAATGTTTCTTGAGCATATAATAAGAATTCTAATTGATCGTGTGACATGAGGTCTGGAGTAATGGAAAATGCAGCTTTGCCATCATAGGAATAAATTGCTTTGTTAAAATATGTTGTTTGCTTTTTTATTTATTGTTTTTACTTTATTTTTTATCAAATAATTTCAGCCTTGGTGAGTATAGGATTTATTTAAAAAACAATTTGTAAAATATTAATTATGTGATGGATGGGTATATTGTCCAGAGCAGATTAATCTGTCAGTGTTTGATAAAAACTACGTCCACTTAAAAGATATAGAGTAAATATTTATATATAAATGTATTCGTATTTTATATTAAGTTCTAAATGTAATGAACTTTCAGTATTACAAACTTATTTAAACAACTGTAAATGTTGCATATTTTAAAAGAAGTTCACATTTGCAGCACCACTGTAACCTCTTATATTAGGTCTGCACAATAAATTGCATGCAATATTTAATGCACATCTTGATGGTAAAGACAGTTCTGTAATCAGCGGTCAATCTCCACTCGATCATATTTTGCACATGTAGCTTTTCAGAGAACAATGGCTTTGTGTAGTAAATGCTGCTCCATGTGAAAGTGCGCAGGTGATTGAGATTTACAGCTGATTACAGAACTGGCTTTACTGACAAAATGCACATTAAATATTACATGGCATTTATCGTGAAGCCCTATCTAATATGTATAATGCAGACTCAGTGAAATAAAGTGTTGCTGCTTAAGTATTAACACAATTTCCATCAATGTGCAATTTATTGGAAGTTAAACACTCTTTGTTTCTCTTCCTCAGCCACCTTTGATGGTAAGCAGCATTTGTTGAGTTTGCCAGTGGTCAACAGCGTGGGCTATGTCCTACGCTTCCTCAAGAAGTTGTGCAGAAGCCTGTTGTGTGAGAACCTCTTCAGTGACCAGCCCATCGCCCCTTCATCGTCTCCCTCCTCCTCTTCTTCATTCCATGCTGAAAAGCACTCAGACGGACAGCCCAAGTCAAGTGCGTGCTCATCAAGCTTTTACGTGACCTCTGTTCTTCTACCCTTTTATACTCTTCTTCTACCCATTAATAGAGCTGTATTTACATCTTTCCCTAAACAAATCTACACAGCATAACTTTTTATATTTTATATATTAGATTATTATTTATTATTTATAGTTTTTTTGTCTTTTTGGTTTTGGATGTTTTGTAATTTGCCCATTTTATTGCATCTGCACTCTTTTCTGTTGCTGCCAAATTTGCCCTTCTGAAAATGCAGAGGAGGCCTTTAGTGCAAGCTGAGCTTTTTAAGTGGCAGTGAAAGGTTGAGTGCCTCTGTGAGTGGCCTGTGGTTTGAGTGTCTAAATTCTGTTGGCTCCATCTCTCTCTCTCTCTCTCTCTCTCTCTCTCTCTCTCGTTCCTGCCTGAATGTGGTTTTGGAGCTCTAGAGATTAGTCTGAATGTCATGACTCAATCCCATGTCAATGGTTAACGTGGTTAAGAGAGGAAAACCTACTCTGGAAGGTGCCTACATATACTGTATGCATATCAGTGATTCCTGCATATAGCAGCGTTTGCACTGTCTACCCCATAATTTGACCTAGATAAACTACGTAAAAACACTATTTTGGTTATATTTAGTAATTCTTTCTTTAATTTACATTTTCATTTAATTGATTTTAAATATTTATTGAACCACCTGTAATTAATTATATTTAATGTTTTTTAATTTTTAGCTTTTGAGTGAAAAATGAAATTGAAAAATGTGTTTTCTTACCATTCTTTGTGCATGTATGTATACAATATTCTTCAAGGACCATGCAAGGCAATCTTCATCTTCACTTCACTTTGCATGCATTATTTTCCCTAAATTGTGTTTATTTTTGTACAGCAGACTCAATGGTGGACGATTACCATGGAGATTCAATGGACCCCAAGCGCTATTCAGTTGACCCCATTGACTCTGCCTACGGTGCGATGTCCTCACCGTACACCGCGAGTAAACCTGTGTATGGTTTTCGTTCTGGCACTGCCTACTCTGGAGGTGTGTGCAGGCAAGCAGCCAGTCCCAGCACATTCCAGGAAGGAAACAGAAGTGGTAAGAGAGGAAATGTCCACTTTTTCACAGAAGCTGCAAGTGTTTCCACACTACTGTAAAACTGCTTTAAGATGAGAAGATGCTCATGTGAGAAGACATCAAGAAGGAATCAAAACACTAAAAACTGGTATATATAGGCCCTATGATTTTGTTCTTCACAACAACGCATCAAAATAAAAGTTTGGTTTAAACTGTGACAGAAACATATTACTTAATGTAGTACTGCTACTACAACTAACAAAATGATTAAAACATTATTTTTAAGGAATATTTAATAGAACATTTTTTACTAGAATTTTATTTACCAGAAAAATGTAAATACACAACACAGTATTTCTGGAAAAAAAAGAAAAGTTTTTCTTAAAATCATTTATTTAGAGATGCTTTTGATTATTCAGTCCAGAAAATGATTGAAAAACACAGAATCTGGCAAAAATAAAATTGCATTTCAGAAAGAAAAAAATAATTAAAACATATTTCATAGGGCCTTGAAAATGTAACTTCTGTTAACTTTTAATAAATGTTAATTTATTTTTATTTTATTTTATTTATTTTAAATTTTAATGCTTTTAAATTGTGTACGTTTCATGATTTAAATGAATTAGACATGCTTTTTGATTAATAAGATTTAATTTAACAATTAAAACACAGTCTAGGAAAATTAAAACGGAAAAAACAGAACCTAGACAAATTAAAAACGGAATTTTTTTGCCAAATCTGTGTTTAAAGATGACTTAAAAAACTTTACGATTTTTAGTGGTTTTGTATATCCTTATTTTAATTCTTTGTTTGTCTTAGAACCTGGATTCTCACATTTATGTAAAACTACATATGAGGAAGTCTCATTTTAAAACTATGATTTCTAGAGCCGAAAATATTTTTCTAATTTCGCCAAGCTCTAACATATTTTAATGGGTAGAAATTGAGTGATACATTAAAAAAAATCTTCAAATTGAGTCATGGGGTCTTCTGTGGTGGACAATGGAGGGCCTTGGATTCAGTAAGGTTAAGTACCACTGGTATATTCTGATTAACAATTAACTTCTCATTATTTTTACCTTCTACCTCTGAACCTGATTTCTCTTTATCTAGCCTATAGTCCATCCCCAGAGGGAGGGGAGGCAAAGCCCCCACCCAGTAAGGATCCCTCCAGGTGGAGCGTGGATGAGGTGGTGTGGTTTATCAAGGATGCAGACCCTCAAGCGCTGGGCCCTCACGTGGATCTCTTCAGAAAACATGTGAGTTTGATTGACACATTTATTTACTAGTGGCAAACAAACACCATGTGTTGAACATTTAGTCAGATAAGAAATCCCTGTGTGGGTAACATTAGTTCAGTTTCGCGTTAGACAACCCTAGATATGATCAACTGTGTGTTTTCACAGCTCACACTTTCAGAAGCAATTCAAGTTCACATCATTGTTAAAATAAGCACCTGATCTGAATGTTACAGGAGACTTCTTTGCACACTGCTTATTTAGATTAGAACAAAAGCAAAGTACAATTTAACACTAACATTGAATTCACTCTTCCGTCCAGGGCTGCACACTTAGCCGAATTGAAATTGGAATCGTGTGCATTATTAAAGTGCAAAAGCCTGTGATTTAATTAAATGTGGAAATGAGTGGATCTCAGTAGGTGCTCTGAGTGTGGTGGTTATGTGCGAATTGTAATTGGAAAGCACTGCAGCTTCACATTTATGTAATTCGCCACATCTTTGCTACAAGTGAAGAAATAGAGGTAGAGATGATTGTTATTATCCAGGTTGAATGTGCAGTTTACATTGGTTTTATAAATATTACAATAAGTATGTTGGCTTGACCGAGTAAATTGTCCTAGAGCTTTCAAGCCATGGCCACTGAACTTAGATGCAACTCGATTAGATGCATGCTATCTGTGTGCTAAATATGTTAGCCTTCAATCTTTTAAAAAGGCCTTTTCAAGTCAGCATTACAATTGGTCTTCAAACTTTACTTATCTAGTTAATATATGTACCATTAGTGCTTCATAGTAAAGGTCTTTGCCAAGTTTTTAAGCTCTGCTTTTACTCTGCACCACTCACATAATTTAGTTTCTATTATCACATTATTTGTTAAAATAATTAGCATTTTTGGACCAGATTTTTATGGCATCTCCACTAGCAGTATTGTAAAACATTCTGTTGTGCACATTGTGATTACTTCTTCAGGAGATTGATGGGGATGCTCTTCTTCTCCTGAAGAGCGACATGATCATGAAGTACCTGGGACTCAAACTGGGCCCGGCTCTCAAGCTCTGCTACCACATCGACAAACTAAAACAGAACAAGTTCTGACCTGTCTCTGCACCCTACAAACACAGATGGATTCACTCACAGTATTTACTGTCACTCTCATTTGTTGTAGTACAGGATCCTCCCCCAACCCCACTCCCCCCCACTCTGGTCATTTGAGGACAAGTACCAGACCATTTTTTTTACTTGCTTGGTGTGTCTGCCTGTATATTGAGGCATTTTACTGACCAGAACGTTTCATTTTTCTAATTTCAAGTGCACAAGCATTTTATTGATTACTTGATACTGAACACTGCTCTAATCAAATGGCATGTCATCTCAGCTGCTTTCTGGGATTTGAGTTATTTGTCCTCAAGTGAGAGTTATGCAGATGAGTTATAAGTGTAAATCATGCTTTTTCAAATGGGCGTCATTACAAACATATTAAGTCAGAGACAAACAAGCTCCAATGTTTTCAGAGCCATGGACCCTTGTCTAAATCCCTGTGAACTTCAGCCACCTGCTGGTGAAGTGGAGTCACTGCAACTCTGTCATATTTACTACCATTGTAACCAGGAACCATTCAACTTTCTTTTTTATTTTGACAGCTACTTCAGAGGCCGCTAACCTGGGAGATCACTAACATACAGAATTCAGCATTGTGCTCTTGACTGAACAGATACAGTACGCACACAGTTTTTGCAGGGTACAACTATGAACAGTTTCACTTTGCAACCAGCAAATAACAGGCACAAATGCAACTTTACTCAGCAATGGACCATTCACGTCATCTTTGGAAAGCCTCCTTGGCAGCCTAAATCAGAACTAAACAGGATACACTACTAGGCAGTTTAAAATGGTGCATTACAAACATAGTAATGCATACCAGGTGCTGTTTCTCAACAAACAAGTCAAGTTAATAAAAACAACTATACTGGTACAGTACATTTCTTACTGTGGACCAAATAGAGGTCTTATTAGTCCCTAAATGTCTTGTTTTTCTCCTCTTTTCGGAGCAGACTGAAAAGCTGCTCTGATTCTACACAAATGTCAGCTTATTATTTACTTCGAAAATGAGAAGAACTTTACAGTAGTGCTCAGTTAATTCATTTCATTGGGTATCATGAACTAACAATGAGCTATACTTTTACAGTATTTATTAATCTAGTTGAATGATAATTACTACATATACTACTGTTTATATGTTTGGGGTCTGCAAGAAAGAAAGTAGAATAAAAAAATTAATTGATCAAATCTAGCAGTAAAGATATGGTTTCCACAAAAATACTAAGTAGCACAACTTTTCCAGCATTGAAACGAAATCTTAATCATCATATTAAATTGGTTTCTGAAGGATCATGTGACACTGAAGACGAGTAATTATTCTGAAAATTCAGCTTTGCATGAATTCGTATTACTGTGCTATAAACAAACATAAATTAAAAATGCACAATAGCATATTTATAAATTGCCATTAGCCCAGATTAATAAATGCAGTAAAATTGTTAGTTTACATATGAATTAATAAATGTAAACAAATTGAACTTTACTGTAAAGTTTCATCAAAAAGTACAACATGTTTCAGCCTATTTTTTAAATGTGACATTTAGACTTTGATGTGTAATAATTGTTATTATTATTTGTATTATTAGTATTTTTTTATTGAACAAAAATGGCATTCAGAATCACTGTATTCCTATTCAGACAGGTGAACTTAAGGGATCGTTCATGCAAAATGAATAATTTGTCATCATTTATTAACCCTCATGTTGTTCCAAGACTTATAGTGAAATTCAGTTTTGTTCCACAGGAATGCTTATGAATGACATGACGGTGAATAAATGATGACAGATTTGCCATTTTTTAGGTGAACTATCCCTTTAAGTCGGCCTTGATGATGTCATATCCAAAAATGGATTACACCGAAGTGTACAACTTTTCTGTATCTGCAATCATGTGTAAATATGATAACTTATGTGATAATCACTGATGAAATCTACCATTTCTTAAGTTAAAAAATCTATTAAGTACAGTTTAGAGCCAATCATCCAATGAACACATCCAGCTTTAACATGTAATCAGCTTTGCTGTGCTAGATTTCATTGTTGAACAATCTGCCTCTTAAAGCCACTGCTATGTTAAACCGAGCGTCTGTACAGAATCATTGTTTATCATTTTGCAACAGGGAGGCTTTTGAGATGTTTTTTTCCTTTTGGTGTAGCATCAGTTGTCCTGGGTAATAGCTTTCTCAATGAAAAATGTAGGCACCAGTAAGAAATAAAGGGAAATAATCGGTGAGCTCTTAAATCTGGTGCCAAGAGGTCAGGGTTCTTTATGACTAAATCTACTGATTTGAAAAGTAGTGTTCATTTTTTAATAAACTAGGCTTTAATCATGTGATGCCCAAGATTATAGAAATGAATTACCCATGTGTGATGTTCAATTTCTTGTATTAGCTTTAAAAGCAGTTTTTTTCTTTCCACTCATGTACTCAAACAGTGGGAATATCTTGTTAGTTTTAAAAGCCCTTTAACTGAGTAATAGCAGCACTGAGATTTTACATATGTTTCTAAATACTATATTCTATGGCTGCACTTAACTAAATCATGTAAGAAGCCCCGACACAATAACAATCATAACAATCTTTAATAATTTTGTTTTGTGCCGTTTATGATATCACACAAATATTCTACTGATATCGACTGACTCTGATGTTCCTGGCTAGATATTGCCAACATTTGTGACGGGAATATTAGTGGGCTTTTAGGGATGATCCTTTCTGCGGTTCATAATTTTGTGTGTGCATATGTCAGGTTGCGTTTGCCTCCGCACCATGTCATTCCTTGTCATTTTTTATGTAATGACAAATGTAAATGTACATTTATGAATGCTGCTCTTGATGATAGCCCCTGTAAGATTGTTTAAATTTGTCAGCTCACAAAAGAGTTTGAATGGAAAAAGGGGGACTACAACACGGACCATTCATGTTGGTGCTATGATATGACTGTGTATTTAACAAATAATGATTTTATGCATATGATTTTATTGTTGGTTTGCTTTATTTCTTCAGATAGGCTTCAGTCTTGTGAACTTTCGTGACTGACGACAGGCTCTGCATTGCGTGTCTGTTTGTGAGGTTAATATAGAGCATTATGAAAGAGTCAGAATAAAGCATTATGAACACCCTATACTGAACTCTAACTGTATTTGTAGTTCTAGATATGGCTATATCACTATATCGCTGTTCATATTTCCTGTATTTCAGTTCTTGTGCAAACAAGACAACCCATCGCAAACTAGAAAATGCATATAAAACTTTTCAAATAAAGTCTTTTCAGCACTTGTGAGAATGTAGAATGTTCTAACAGCTCTCAAACTTCAGACTTCTAGTCTTGTTTTGCAGAATAACATGGCTGTTGTGCCACTTAAACAAAAAAGTAATTAAATGTAAGTGTAAAATAATACATTCTCCAATCAGACATGCATAAATAGATGCTTAAAACAGTATGTATTTGTTTTAATAATTGTTTTAAATATTTTTAAATAGGTGCTGTAAAAATAGATACTGACACTGAAAACAATATATATATATATATATATATATATATATATATATATATATATATATATATATATAAATCTAATCACATTGACTCCATTGTAAAAAAGGCCCAACAAAGGTTGTACTTCCTTCGCCAGCTGAGGAAGTTTAACTTGCCACAGGAGCTGCTGAAACAGTTCTACTCAGCCGTCATTGAGTCTGTACTGTGTACTTCTATAACTGTCTGGTTTGGCTCAGCAACAAAATCAGACATCAGAAGACTACAGAGAACTGTTCGGACTGCTGAAAGGATTATTGGTGCTCCCCTGCCCACCCTTCAAGAACTGTATACATCCAGAGTGAGGAAAAGGGCTCATAAAATCACTCTGGACCCCTCACATCCAAGTCACCCCATTTTTGAACTTTTGCCATCTGGCCGGCGTCTCAGAGCCGCAAATACCAGAACAGCAAGGCACAAAAACAGTTTCTTCCCCCAGGCAATCTACCTCATGAACAGTTAAATGTTCCCCACTTATGCTTATGCAAACAAAAGTGCAACATCCTTATATTTATTTGTTACCCCTCCATCCTAGTACATCCCTGCATCTTTTTCAATCCTATTCCATTATCATTTATAGCACAATTGTTTATACACTTATTTATTTGACTACCTTTTTTTTTTTTTTTTTTGTCTGTGTGTTGGTGTCTCTGTGTACTGGAAGCTTATGTCACTAAAACAAATTCCTTGTATGCGCAAACATACTTGGCAATAAAGCTCTTTCTGATTCTGATTCTAATCGGTATAAATTGATATACAAAATAGTATAATTTGAAAAGTATTGTCATTTGAATACACTGTGGCACTCCTAGTCCTCCATATCAAGACACTTAAGTTAAAAAATTGGGAATATTCTGGGAGTATAATATTGGGAAAAAATTGGGACTATTTATACTGCCGGTCTTGTTGTGTTGTGCTGACTGTCTTCTACATACAGGTGGCACTGTTGTGTCTTAAATGTGCTGCATGTAAAAACAGCCCAACACAACATGAGCTAATAAATCATACTTCACTCTCTTGTCTCCACATATAAATCAGCAAGTTAGACAAAACACCCCTGGTGTATTTAAAAACTAAACTTGTTACCAAAAAAGTATCAGGCCAATGGTTAATATGTGTGGTGAACTACAATTATTTTGCATTGAATTGAATTCCATTCAAACCTGATGCCACATTGATTCATTCATTGACAGGACAGTATATAGTAGATGGCAAAGTTGATATTCAGCACTTGTTTTCATGGCCGGGAGTGTTTACCTTGAGTGCCTTTAATATAGAGGATGCACATCATGATTTGTGCTCTTATGTTTTCACTTTATTTTTTATTATTGTCTGTTTATTTTGAGGCTGTTATTTTGATGGCATCAAAGAACACCCATGCACAAGAAAAAGATTAAGAAAAATCAGACAGGTCAGGCTCACGCTATTCCTTTTGAAACTGGAGTGTTTTCAGAATACAGATGCAATTGAAATGAATGTGTATCGTGCTGAAGGGGAAGCACACAAAAGCTTCTCAGGACTGAAGCCGCCCATTGAAGAGAATATGCAACAGTAGAACACTATTGCCATAAAAAAAAAAAAAAAAAAAAAACAGGCCTCTGGCCAAATGTTTCTGAACAGAAAGACAAATATAGGCTCTGCAGATTCTGGAGAAGCTCTTAAATTAATGCTGAAATGATACAATGTGCAACCCGAAGGCATGGAGGAAAATCCATTTTTATAGTAAATTGCAGGAAGAGTATATTGTAGAATATTACCACCAGTGGAAATGTAAATATTCCCTCACATACAATAAAGTTCTGCAATGTCAAAATCTGGAATTGTTAAAAATCTCATACATTTCAGTTATACGCCTATTTGTGTACATAATAAGAAATAGAAATAGAAGGACTGTGAGTGTTAAAGCTTTATGTCTGTCTATAAATGTCAATCGTTTTTATCATTCTATCAATAGTTGTATTATTGTCGATCTGTCATTCTGTCGGCCTATCTAACATTACTTTAATTCTACATAAAATTCTAATTCAAACTCAACTTCTGTTTCCTGTTTGGTGTCTGTTTTTTTTTTTTTTTTTTTTTTTTAAGAACTTATAAAGTGACCTCAGTTCAATTCTGAATGGCATTTCAACATTTTCTAAATAGTCTAAACTTTATACCATAAGCATATTGGATCATCTTTTTTACCAATCATTATTTCTGTTTGTATTTATATTATGTTTACTTTTTTGCCATTATTTTTTTTCTTCTCAAAATTACATTATCAGCATAGTTGAAGATCACAATTTGTTAACAAATTACCATTTCATCATTCAAATCCAAAAAAAAAAAATATTTCCAGGTTTAAATACATTTTGAAATCCATATCTTCAGTGTAGTCTCTCCACTGTATATCATAAGAAATGAAAAAAGAAAGGCTTTAGGAAAACATGCTTGGAGCAGTGCAGGCTTCTTTAGAAGAGCGCTCTAGTCTTATCTGTCGACTCAAATGAGCTCATCTCAGTGATGGCAGAGTGTCAGAAGACCGACTGAAGACAAGCCTCTCATGTACATACAGCTTATTGCTCTTGGATGAGAGAGATAAGCTGTACTTTGGCACAAATACGTCACATAAAGATATTAAAACATCTCCATCTGCCTTGAAAACCATAACTCACTCTCATCTGCCTCCATCTCCCCCTGTGCCATCCATTTGGAGTTGATGTTGAATGCGTCTGGAGATGTTTTTAAATGGGGGACAGCAGCAGATGAGAGAAGATGAAGTAACTTACTGGATTTGACAGAAAGGAGAGTGGGATATGTCGTGCCCTCCCTGTGGGTTTTCTTATCCTATTTGAGTAATTATTTTATTCTGAAATAGTTTGTAAAGCATCCCCTTTGCCTCAGGAAACGAATATGAATAGATCACTTTTATTTGCTGCTGCTTTATCACGTCTCTTCATTTCTCTCTGATTTACTTTTTCTTGTGACAATTACAAAAGGACATATAGCCTTGTAACATGAAAAAAAAGGAAGGTTCTGGGTGGAGAGAGAAAAGCTGGGATGGCAAAAAAAAATCTGTATGCACACGTTTCCTCTCACCAGAGCTTGGCTTTTTGTTTTGGTGATAACATGCATCAAGGAACAAATGACAGAAACATAACTAGATCGAGACGTGATTACAGAGGAGATGACAGGCGAGGCGAGTGAGAGGGGGGCAGGGGAACTTCTGTGTGTCAGTTCCTTCAGGTTTTGGCATGAAACTGCTGTCTGTTGGGCTGAAGTGAAGATGTTTGCAGGGTTTGACTGGCAGACTGACGGCCGCATGGTTGGAGTCTTGAACGTTAAGTTACATTACAGCTGCTTCAGGCCTGACGGATGCATCAACTCCCACACATGCACATGTCTCGTCTGGTTAAGCAGGAGAGCAAAATCATATGACCAGAGAGCTGAGGGAGCTGGGTCTGCAGTTTTAGAAGGATAACATGGATGTTCGATAGTGTTAAAGATGCGTATGGTAGCAAGGTGCTTATGGTAGTAAGGTACATTTTTAGGGAAAAGTGCAAAAATTGTATAGCTTGTCTCTAGGGATGTATCCTCAAAGATAAACTTGTACAGTACAACCTTAAATGGATAGTTCACCCATACATTTTTCATTCTTCATACGTAGGTCATCCAAAACCTGTATAATTTTCTTTTTTCTTTTGTGGAAAGAATATTGTTAGAAGTTTTTATTTATTGTTTATTGTTAGAACATTTACAGTTTTGCTAACTGTCCAGTTAAATTAAAACCCTTCCCCCATGCATTTGTACTTCATCAGGACACAGTTTATATGAAAGATCAGACTAACCAAAAACTACTTTACAGCATACCTCAAAAATTTAGGTAACCAATTTTTTTTCTGGCTTAACAGTAAAATATCTAAACATCCTTAAAAAACAATACTTTAGAAAGTTGTAGAAATATAGTCTTATAAATCTGATATATTCCATTTATTTTATCCGTTATATTTTATTATTTAAAACTCTTATTATAGTTTGATGGATTGGCTTGAAATTTGCCAACTTTAAATAAAAGTTATAATTGTTATATATATATATATATATATATATATATATATATATATATATATATATATATATATATATATATATTATGCAACTTTGCCTCTCAAGTAAATGCATATTTTTCTAAGTATTTTAATATATGTTTTTACTGGTAGAGAAAAAAACAAAAAAAAGATTAATGATGGTGCTTATAAAGGTTTCTGAAATTAAATTATGGTTGTAATTCCTGGCAATTTATTACTGATAAAATTATTACAAATTGTTAAATAGGATGTTTCACAAGGTTCAGTACAGACTGGATGGTTCATCAGAGGTCTCCAAGGGGAAAAAAGTCATTGCAGCAGTAAAACATAAGACAAATATTTAAAAAGTACTTTAAAGTTGGTGTTTAGAAATGATTGTAAAGGCAACAGTGGTATTTTGCTTTGTCACCAAGAATATCCTGCTGATAACACTCGTAAATGCATGTTATAGTTTGGATAAGAATGTTTCAAATGTATTTGTAAACAGAAGATACTGGTTAAAATACATTATGAAGATCATAGCAGTGTTTCACTTCAGTCTCACTAGCTGCAATGGGACTGAAACCATGTCTATCATGTCATCATTAACATATGATGTTGCCATCATTTCATCAAATAGATATGACATTATAATACCATCTCTATAGAAGGTTCTATATTCAGCTGTGGGTTGTCTCTGACTGTTAGCCACAGAGCAGCAGTTCAGTAATGAAGTCTGTCGCTGAATGTCCTACTACTGAGCGAGAGTGCTGAAATCCTCCTGGAGAACGAGCAATGATCACACCGACAGCTTAGGTGAGATTCCCCATCTCCAGCTTAATTGAAATGCCAAAAAAAGAGCTGTTTTACATGTGTGAGAATGACAGGTACAATTTTTCAGCCTCAAATTTTTGCCTCTGCGCCCGTGGGAGCGATGCAGTGGTGGTGTGGCAGAGGTAGGCCGATCCCTGGTCTGGGAGTTTGGGATCTATGGATCAAATAACCCCTCAGAATTTCCAAGTCAAAGAATTAGTATTCTTGTTATGTGGTCTGGGAGTTACTTTAAGGAAATTTACATTTGAGCTTAAAACACTGTGTTGGCTGTCAGCTTTTCAGCTTCAGATTTACATATGAAAAAGAGGACATAATCAGAAAGGATGGTATGCACTGCAGGGAAATTGTGTTAGATGTGTGGTGCAGGGTAGTTTTCAGAAAGGTTGAGATTATTAGGTAAATTGTGAAGTTAATTTGCATGTTATTTGGAGATTAGCACAAGGATTTTGTCTGAATCTAGATTGGTTGTTCCTTGCACCACTGTCTGACGGTTTGGCTATTTTTTTTTTTTCTTTACATGGGATTATAAAATGTAAAGTCCTGATCTTGGATGCTTATTCCAGATATGTAAGAATCCATTCCACAATAAAATCCTAGTTTCATATGTGTCTTTTCATAGACATATTGAGGTTACATTGTATTCTAATGCCAATATTTCACCTAGACATTCATTTTATACCATTTTTCCCACTGCACATTTATTTCATCAGCACATTGCATGCAGGACCTCCTCAACATCCTACTACTTTGATATAAAACACACAATTAAAGTTAAATTTCAAGACTTTGACTTAGATGGTCTGACTTGTGAAAGTAGTTTTCCAGATACACACTTTACCTTAATCAGAATTACAAGAAATATGATCCCATTGTCCAAATGAATTCCATTTTATGCATAATAAAACTTAAAAAGTACAGTTTAGACAATAACAGCCCTATTTTTCAATTTAAGGGTGTCAATGGTTTGCTAAAGTTCTAGCACTTTAATGCCAAGAGTCTTGTAACTTTATTCCATTTGTCTGTATGAAAAATAATATTTTTTTATAGGTGTAAAATAGGTTGGCATGGGAGAAAGAAAGTTACACTGCTGCTAGAGCTAATTTCCATTAATATAATTTATGTTTGTACCTTACAGAAACACTCAACAACCATAGTTAACAACCATAAGCTGAGATAAAAATTGTAATATATTGCAATACATAGCTGAAAGAATGTAGACACCTGAATACCATACCAATATTTGCTTGATGAATATTTAATGGAAAAACCATAGGCCCGAAGAAGAAAGGTGGTCCTCCATCTGCTGTTATCATTATTTTCAGTTTCACGTGGCTTGCCATTTACTTCTTTTCGTTCACAAGAGCATCTCTAAAGTTGGCCATTGTTTGTTGATGGGGTCTGGTTCACAGTCACTGCTCCAGTTCATCCCAAATGTGTTCAGTGAGGTTTAGATGTCGTCTCCACACCAGACCCAGTAAACTATTTCTTTATCAACCCCGCTTTGTGCAGAGAAAAATAGTAAAGGTCCCCATTCTACTATAAATGTTCGGCCACATGGCTGTATGTCTGAATTATTTGCACCTGTTAGAGCTAAAAAGTGCCAAACCCATTAATTAGAAGGGGTGACCACATTGCATATCTTCTAAAGCCTAGTTTCTTTTGAATAATGTGATGCTGATTGTGTGTGTGCGCGCGCATGCATGTGCAGCCAAGTCCGTGAATTGGCGCATAGTCTTGCCATGGCCCATTCACTCCAGCAACTCACGGTTGTCTGCCAAGTGTCTCTCTTGAGCACCATTCCCCTTTACATATGACCCTGCTAAATATCTTCACCTCCCTCTAACACATCTTTCACAAAAAGACACAAAACTTCAAAAGAATGCACACACACACACAGACGCACCCACAGTTGTTTGCAAGTGTGTTCGCACACACCTGAGAGGATCTGAGTAATCCCGTGCTACCAAATAGCCATTTGATGAGAAAATGCCTGGAGGAAGGAAGAATGCAGGTATATTTGGCTGTTCGTGAAGTGTGCGCCTTTGTGTGCTTGAGAGAGAAGCCATAGGGCCAATAGGGCTTGTTTAAATGTCTTTTAGCACAGTGGACGGTGGCAAAGTGAGGTTAGAATTCAGCCTTTCTGCAGATTTGTGCTGCTGGACAGAAAAAGTGCCTTGACAGCTTAAAAGGCCCTTGATACACAAGTTGTGAAAAATGTGCTAGCTGGCATACAGCGGCTAGTAATGTGTGCTGTCTAATATGAGCACTCACCATAACATAACACCTTTTTAATTGCAGAAAGTCTAGCCCTAGAACTGTAATCAGCTATGAATGATAGTGGTATAATTGTAAGATTTAAAAGACTAGTAAAACTGTTTAGAGCTAAAAACCAGTTTGGTCTGAAATTGCAGCCTTTTAACTTCAGTTCAAAAGTTTGGGGTCTGTAAGTTTTTTTTTTTTATGTTTTTGAAAAAAGTCTCCCTTGCTCAATAAGGGTACACCAAAAAATACAGTAAAAACTGTAATAATGTGAAATACTATTACAATTTAAAATAACTGTTTTCTATTTTAATACTTCATTTTGATTTTTTCTTGTGATATTACAGTTGAAGATTTAGCAGCCTCTGCCTTCAGAAATCATTTTAATACGCTGCTGATTTGGTGCAGATTGTCAGTGTTGAAATCATGGAAATCATGATCCATTATGTTCTGGATGATTTGATGAACAGAAAGTTTGTATTATGTATTATATGTTGTAAAAATGTATACCACTTTGCAGACTGCAGAATATTTATTCATTCTTACCAATAATACAATAAAAAAAAAACTTCTTTTCTATTCAGTGGTTGGACTTTCCTGTTGTTTTATAATGAAAAAGTTTCTCTTCATTTGTATTCGTTAAATCCTAATAAAGACTTGGTGTGCCAAAACACATTGATTTCATTTAAATATAATTCCCCCAGCAACAAGTGTTGATCGATTTACCTTCTTCAAAAGTTTCTTAGCTTTTCCATTCACCTTGTTTGTTAGGTTGCACCTGACTAGTTATCAGTCCTGTTTCACAGTCCGTATTGCCCTTTGCACACTGCAAATAACTCTGCTGGGCCTCTCCCTTCTCAAACCCTGTCTTTTTGAGTCATATCAGCCCACTCAACCCATTACCGATCAACGTTCTGCTTGAAACCACTGCACTTCATCTAAGCAAGCATCAAACATTCTCTATCAACTGCCTAAAATCCATCCTGCTCAGCCACCTCTCATAGACACTCATTCATCAACATCCTGCCTGACAGCCGCATCATATGAACACCAGTTAGCTCCCATCACCCTCTCCAAATGGCCTATCTAACAGCGTCTCAGCTGTTAGACCGTCCAAACAGGGCAACTGCATTCTCATATCACATCTATTCACACCCCCACACATGCACGCAGACTGTGTAATGCGCTTGGGGAAACATACTGGGAACACTATCAGTGTGTTCGGAGACAAAGAGAGATGACAGCTCTGATAGAAAAAGAGAGAGAGAGGGACATGATGATGATGATGATGATGCAGAGCGAGGAAAAAGAATACGCAGAGCCAGAAAACAGCATGGAAAATTCAAATTAAGAGAGGTGGCATGGTGTAGTGGGGAGATGGATAACAACAGAGTGGTTGGGAGGAACAATATGAAAATGATGAATACAATTTCACAAAAGAGAGGGAGAAACGGCATGAGTCCAGCGCTAAGCAGCATGCCAGCAGTGAGGTGTTTTTCAGATTGATTACTATGGGACACGCAGAGCTCGCTTTCACACTGTGAAATGGCTGATTGGGCCTAATTGGAAGGGATTCAGGGTTAACAAACAAACTAGCTTCAAATTGTGCTAAACTCCTTCCCAGAACATTTTACCTGGGAAAAAGGGACGTGCCACAGAGCGCTTTCAGGCTAATCAGGCTCGTGAAGCTGAGTGCATAAAGGACCAAATAAGTCTCACTCTCCGTGAAAAGCAGGGAGTATTCTACTTCAACCTGAGTGCTCTCACACAAATGTTTGCTCTATTCACATCATGTGAGTCCAAAACAGCCATCAGCACTGGTTTTTCAGATAAAGCTTTGCTTTTCGGGCAGAGTCCTAATTAGAAACGGGCACTTCAGCCTAAGCGTGCATTAGATTAATAATCATTTACATATATTTTTTATGAGTAATTAAATACGCAAACAAATTCTCTGTATCAGAAGCATTAATTAGGATGCTCTGCATAGCAGAAAAACAATGTTTAATAAGAGAGGTTGAGGCGAAAGTGTATCTGCAACCAAATAAAGATCCAAGGAGAGGGAGAGTACGTCCTCTGTGAGGGGCGATTGATTTCAGGTCTTTATTGGAACAGGAGCAGATACTAAATCACTGCTAATTAATATGCTAAAACTTCCCTCTAGCACTTATCTCTCACCACAGCAGCTTGGGCTTAATTATTTAATTACTGAAAGGAAAAACCCACCCTGACAGCCATAGTCGAAAGGAAGATGAAATATCTTTGAAAGCAGTGCAACGTAATTTAACACATACATATATCACCTCTCTTAACGATTAATTGTAACTTTTTAAAAGTTTTTGAGCATGTATGCATGTTTGTGTGTTGAAACTGTCAGAAAAAAACTTTCTAGGTTCCTTGAAGTACGGTGTAACATCAGTTGGCAGTTGACTGTATTGACAGATTGTTTATTAACCCGATAACAGCATTTTTCATTGCATCTGCATTATTTACATTTACTTCTTTTCTGAAAAAAATCTACTGCATGACTTCTGCTTAATTTTAGATGATATATTTAGGAAATGGGAGTTTTTAATAATAAATTATATAATTACTGTACATTAAAAAGGTCATCCAGGTCACATAGGTTAATGTGCAACTCTAAGGTACTGTATAGCGAAATGATTGTCAGTGACAATTCAGAAAACCTGTTTGAAAATAGTCATTATTTTTGCAATCCAGTTTGGTCATACAAGTGATGTCATTGCACATTTCACCTTTAAAACTTCCTGGACTAAAGATTGTGTTCAGATGTAGGATGTTATTACCTGAAATTATGATGCAGTATGTCAGAATAAGATTTGTTTTGAGGTAATTTTTTGTTTTTTTTCTACAGTTTTTGCTCTTTATCGAAAGCTCACGTTCATGTTTCTGCAGTCGCTTCATACATATGCTAAAAATTTAATATGAACTCCCATGTTCAACAGGATAAAAGCATTCGAAAGGAGGACCAATCTTCAGGGCACCTTTTAAAAGTGCTTTTCATATTGCTCTAGCACCATGCCAAACACCTTATCTAACTGCAGCAGTAGCTAGAGAAAGCAAAATCTTCAACCCAACCTTCAAGCATCTTAACACCTCAGAACATCAGGCATCTTTTCTCAGCCCATATACGAATAAGTCCAAATAAAGAAATAAATAATGTAAACCCTGCACACGCCTGTTTGTCTGTCAATGTCATTTGCACTTCAAAGTGTGAAGAATGAAACCGGAGAGCGGGCGTCTTGTTGTCAAACATGTCTGGGCGAATCGTTTGTTTGCCCTGCGGTTGTCTCTCTTTGGTTTGCATCTGGCTGTGGTTAAACCTGTAGCATTGATGCCGGCTTATCTCTGCCACTCAGAGACTCCACACACACTCTCTCTCTTCAGAGATTGCCCTAGAGGAGGATGTGGAAGGCACATGAAACTGACAGGATGTATGTCTCAAAGAAGGAGAGAGGGATGAAAAAAGAATCATCCTAGAAATATTGGAAAACAAACTTGTTGGAGGCCAAGAAAGTGCGCTAAGATCTCATCTGTGATAGAAGTGTGTGTAATAAGTCTGAGGTTTATGTTTTTAACTCTCTCAGTACTTAATGAACACAAAATTATAATAAAGGATAGTAAAAACCTAATTATGTTATTATTTACTCTTTCATGCCATTTCCTATGACTGTATTTATTTTACTGAGGAACACATTCTGAAGAATGTCCTGGTTGCTCTTTCCCATTGATTATTTTGCATCCTTTTTGAAGCTTGAAAGCTCCACTACTGATTCATTGTAATTACATGGAAAATTTTTATATTTTTAGAAAAATGAAAACTTGACCCAATGGGAAAATGTAACTTTTTTTATCATGTGGGGATTTCATAGGAATTCGTATGCTGCCATTTGAACAAAAAAGTAAGATTTTTAGAAAAGAAGTGTGAAGGTCTAACCCTAAACATAACCATGTAAGCAGATGGGATGAAAAGGTTTCATATAATTTAGCCAACATTTCACCAAAACATTAAATAGTTAGGAATTGCTATCAGACTGTGTCAGGAAACAGAGACTGGTGCTATTCTTTAAAGGTTTCCTTTTGTTTTGCACTGAAAAAAACAAAAACAAAAAACAGGCTACACATTTCGAATGACATAAAACGTTCATTTTTGGATTTAAAGAAACACAAAAAAAATGTAAATGTCATCAGTTACCCATTTTCAGTTTGTTCGAAACCTGTATGAAATTCTTTCTTTTGCTGAACAAACACAAAATAAGATATTTTAAGTAACCGCACAGTTGACATTCTCATGAGATCACGTTGCCCGAGCTCCATGATATGAAAACAATCCAACAAAAACTGGTCCCCACTGAGTTTTCATTTTTGGGAGAACTATTTCTTTTATTTTTCTTTATTTGGAAACCTCTCTACATTTTGTTTTCTGGATATTCTCAACAATCCTTTGATTATCCTCATTTTGTTGTTGTTTGACATTAATAATGTACGTCCTGTCACTTTACATCACATCATCCCTGGTTCCATTTTTGCATCATCTACTGTCATATTCTCATTTTCCTCTCCTCTCCGTCTTCCCTCGGCTTGTGCAGTGTTGCCTCAATCCCAGTTGGTGCTGGCATTCCCTTTTGAAACACATCCAACTCAGTTGGCAAACTCCTTCACTCTTCTACCAGCTCCATGCTTTCCTTTTCTTGGACTGTCTCTTCTTTTCTCCTGCTACATTAGTGTGAAATATTACTGTTACAATGAGAATACATGTATTAATGTGTTAAACTGTTGCATATTAGTGGACAGCTGCACATCCTCACTATATTTGGAGTGCTATAATCCCAGGTCAGTTTGCAATGTGTCTCTCTAGCCTCAGACCTCTTTGTGTTATTTAGGAGATATTTTGAGAAGCAGTGATGGGTGAAAAAGGAAGATGGCTTAGAGAAAGAGAGAAAGAGATGAACAGGATAGTTTGCTGTCCATTATTCTGGCCTTTATGTCCTAAAAGATGAATCTCATTATTTCACTGCGCCTAATAAGCACTAATCCTGCAAGCAGTGAGAGACACACACAGAAACACTGACAGATTCTCTCCCTCTTGTTGACAGTGAGAAGAGGCTTGGATTAGTATGAGATGAATTAGTTTCTTCTTGTATTTGACACGATAATAAAGAAAATATGTGTATGCTGTTGGCATATACACTCTTAAAAACTACACTGAAGAACCATTTATTTATTTTTTGTTCTCCAAAGGACCTTTCAGTGAGCAGTTCTTAAATTAACCAGTTTTGTCTTAATGTGGAGAACATTTTAATAATCTAAAGAACCTTTATAGAAACTTTTGTGCAATGAAAATGTTCCATGGGTGTTAAAGATGCTTTATGCAACCATAGATGCCAATAAAGAACCTTTATGTTTTTAAGTGTACAGTCGAAAACTTATTTTATTGAGGATAGAAGCCATAGTTTAATGCCTTAAAATGTCCATTTATACACACCCTGAGGGGGGAAAGTGTGTAAATAATATCAGTTTATTTTTATTTTCTTACCAAACGAATAGTCCTATCGACCTTCAACTCAATAGAGGGCTCAAACTTGAGTTACTGTAATTGAACTAAAACAGAAATAAAAGTATTTTTCACCTAGGTTGGTGTTGTTTTAATTAAATGAATCAAGAAATCCATAGTGTCTCTTTTCAGAAGAAGAAATTTAAAAAAAAGAAAATGAAGGGAAAGTGTAAAATAAGAGGAAAAGAAAGAGATGGCTCATTTGATCAATATGTCCCTGCCTCGAATTCAATCAGCGGGGATAAAAAGCAATTTTCCATATCACCCAAAATAATACATCTCCATTTCTCTGCACGAACTCCCATCATATTTGACCCTTCATTCTATCCACACCTCAGATACTCACTTTTTTTTCTTCTTTTTTTTAAGCTGTCCAGAGATACTGGTTGATACTGGTACAAGTAGAGTTGATGGTTGATTGAGTCATGATAAATCAATCATCTCAAAATAACCCACATGCATTTCATTTTTCTGACCTCAGAGCTGTTTGAGGGGATACCTGTTTGATAAAACTGCTTCAGAGTTACATGCATTTTGATGGTAAAATATGAAGGAAAGGATGTGCATCCAAACATGAGCATATCGTACATGTCTGTCTTAGTGTTTCCCAAATGGGAGATGCAGCAGTTGTCCATGACTCAAATGCATAATAAGAAACCAACTGCAAAAACAGCATGACATGTACAGTATTCCCTGCAGAATGTGTCTCTGTCAAGAAACTCCCATGATTTGCATACTCTCAAATACGGAATGTTGCAGAAACTTGCAGAAAATAACTGTGAGATATGAAAGCCCTGGGGGAGGGTTTCCTTATCTCTGCTTTTTTTTAATAATTTATTCCATCCCAACACACATTTGTAGCATTATCTGTTTTTCTTGCCTTTAGGGCCATTTTGATATGCATTAAAATGAGAACTTTGCACACTGCTTGTGCTAGAGGGCAACAGGACAGGTAGAGTAAACGCTGGCTATACTTGCATAATAGCTCAGCTTTGCCAAATGTATAATAATCAGGAAGTAATGTTCTTTAAATAGGGACCTAAGACTAAGGCCCCATTCACATGGAGACGCATTAGCTGTATACGCATAGATTTTGTATCTTATAGGTGTTTTTAGTGAAACCAATATTTTTTAAAACCGGGTCCCAGAGTTGATAAATCTGAAAACGCCGTCCTTGTTTTTTCGTGTAGACAGGGAACCTGTATATTTTCTGAAACTATGACATCATCAGCCCACGTCTCGTCACTAGTCAGACACCACTACGTCACGTAACAGAAACAAAAACAAAAACATGGACAAACACTGAACGATTGTCTTTTTTTTAATGTCTTCTTCTCCATTTTTAATGTATTTCTGTCACAAAATTACAGAATTGCCACATGCTGGTTTGGCATGTATACTATACATTGTTTTGTGTCGGTTTTGTGTGGATGCAGATATTTCCTGAGACAAGGGGAAAAAAAGATTGGACAGGCAAAACTCTGGCTTCATGTGGACGTAGCCTAAGAAGTGAAAACATACTTTAGCATTTACATTTAACAATTGCCAGGGAGTAATTATCAACATTTTACTCATTTGATGCACTTCTATCAGTTGATTTTACAACAATGTATCTTTTCCAGTAAATGACTGCTTTCTCAAGAGCAAGCTTTCAAGAGTTTAATGTTCAATCTAAACACTTCTCTCTCATATGTAGCACTGGCAAGTTTGATTCATTCTAGTGAATCATTGTCTTTGTCTAAATTAAAATAGGTTTCTTGCTCATTATGTAGCACTTGAAATATTCTAGTGAAACATTGATCTTTTTATAACAGCTAATTTAGTTGATCACAACGCCTTTGAATTAATTGAATTAAGTGTTGTAGTTATGGTACATATACATTGAATATGCTTTTAAAAACTTGTGTGGTTACTATAACTTGTTAAAAAACGTGTTTAACCTTGAAAGTAGCATCCCCAACACTGCGTTTAAGACATATGGTAGGTGCTTTACAAGAGATTTACAAAAAGTTATAGTTATGCTTAAGTTATATTTTAATATACAGATTAAAAACAATCTCAACACCAATCGTGATATGATATCAGTAATACTCTGTTTCAATTTCAATGTGATTCATCTTGTATGGGTACAAAAGGGCTAGCCTGGCATAGTGTCTAGATATCACATTTATCACTCACTGACAGATGAGGCTCTGGGATGTTGTAGAACAGCATTTTTTTTTTCTCACTGGTTCTTTTTCATTTGTCATGTTTATGTCTGGATATAGCAAGAAACAAAGCTGTAAGTATATCAGACCACTAGAAGCTTATCTAGATGAAGTATGTGATTTCATACTTTAAGGAAACCTAAAACAAAACATAGCATTGTTTGCTTGTCAGTGTTGATTAAAATAATAACTCAGTGCTATTGTGCTATACAATGGTGCAGCTTCTTCATTTTTTTTTTTTTTTATGTATACTAGCTGAACTGTAAAGATTCATTTTCAGATGCATTTTGCTCCTTAACAACTGCTCTAAAACAAATTACCCTGCCCATGATACAGATGATGGCTCTCCAACTCCCACTAGCACTCCACGCTTATAAACAGAGGGGTGTGACATACCCTTTTAATTAGATTCCCAGCCCCAATCCTCCAATGTTTAGCTGAAGACAGGGAAAACAGACCATAATCTGACAGGCGTCTGGAGGCAGATGGAGAAATCCAGTCTTCCCTTTAGAGAAGCAGTGAGATGTGGTGCATTTCCCCTCTCTTCACACCCTATTACCCCTCTATCCCGTCCCAGTCTCCCTGATGAGAATGGAGAGGGATCCAGGACAGAATGAGACTTGTGGATACGCGTAGTCCTGGTGGTCCATGAGCAGCAAGGCAAAACCACGCTGCACTGAGAAGGTTCTAACTCAACAGGCAGGAGACAGGACAAAACATATAGCTCCTATCCACCTCATGGGGATATGACACATTTGGAATTCAATATAAACTCACATACCACTCACATCTATGCTTGTTAATAAAACATACAAATATATCCAATTGGGCCCGACCTGTCGGAGAAAGTTTTTAAGGCACTTTGTCTGGGGGGATTTATAGGCTGTGCTTGAGGGGGTTCCTGACACCTGGTGCTTGGGTATGTGAGCAATTGCTATAATGCACTAACACCATCACCTTACCACAGTGGACAAACAGGTAATGGGTTTCTTAAAGGTAAACCCTCCTTCTTTACCCCTTACCAAACTAAATCAAAAACAGTTAGTGGCTCTGACATTAGTAATTCAGATTCAGCCCATTTGTACTTTTCAGAAGAGCCATCCTTAGAATAATAATAAAAGTTTTTGTTGGTTATTGTGACTTATTCATCAGTTTATTGCTCTTCTTTCTTGTCTTAAATATATAAAACTCACTAAATACCGCATTGTGTTGTTGTTCATGCTTAAGAAAAAAATTACCTTAAAAAAATTGAATAATTGAAAAAATATTTATTGAAAACAAATCTTGTGGAATATTGCTTCTCCAGTAATTTTTTGAATTCAGACATTTTACTTGAAATAAAGAAATCTAATTAATTTATTAAATTAACGACAACAAAATCTGTATTTCTGAATTTGAGCCTTTCTGAAAACACTTTCTCACCTACTCTCGTTTGTTTCTGTCACTTGTTGTTAAATGTTTAAATATCAGAGCATTTCTCTGTCTTTTTTTTTTTTCTGGTTCCAGAATCTCTTGGATTTTTCTGTAACTCAAAGGCATTCAAGAGAATATCAAAAGAAGGAACACTAGGACCATTATATCTTTGTTCACGCCTTTACGTCTATATGCCAGCAAAGAATTCATTAATTCTTATCCAGTCTGGCTAGACATTCTGGCTTTTTATATTCTTTCTCTGAATGTCTGTATTATAATGAAATTAAATGAAATCACTAATAGCTTCTATAAAGTCATATTTCTTCCTTTCATGCAAAAACGCTCTACACTGATAGCAAAATTAATATCACAATTAAAAAGCAAAGTAACAGTTATCATCCGTTCATATTTATTTAGTATAAAACAGGTTTTTTTTATTGCAAAAATAGGATTGTGCATGTTTTGAAGTTGCACAACTAAGTTTTTCCAGGCTTCATCTCTAATTTAGCAGTAACTAAAATGAATTACCCTTTAAACTCATGGTAAACAATTTAAATGAATTCCCTAAAAGTAGAGCCTAATGGAAGAAATTAGAATGTCAAACAATAAAATGCCATTATAACAATTAACTACAAATGGAAATTCATAACTCAGTATTCAACTAATTATAAAAAGATTTATTAACATTTGGCATGATAAACAGAGAAATAAGAAGAACTGCTTGAAACACAGATATAGGGGTGCAGAGTGCACATTTTGCCTAGCAAATATGAATCCTGATTAACATCTAAGTTATTTTGCAATCAAGTCTCAAGCTTTAACCTTCAAGACTTATTAATAAAGTATAAATATTTCTTTTTTTTTTTTTTTACTTTCTAAAGTGCTTTGGTCCACAAACATTTTGTTTCTCAAAGGTCAACCAAGTGAGAATAAGTATAGTGTGGTTTCCAGTATTGCATGTTGTGACATTGGAAAGCATGTGCTTCTTTAAACCTTGTTAGATACTAAGTGTAGAGTATTTTAAACAGCTATGTGAGGTGTGCTTTTGATCAAAGGGAACATATTTAAATAATTTTCTAGTTTCTAATATCTGAGTTTCAGTCAATGTTTATATTTTACGCTTTTGTTGTAAAAGCGAAAGATGTATAAGTTCAAAATTCAATCACAAATGTTAATAGAATTTGAATACAGATATATTAGCATTGCAAAACCCAGCACTATTTTTATTTTTATTTTTTACAATAAAAGCATGCAGATGGAAGGTTTTTCCACTATAAGTGTAAACAGATCTCTGCTTGATATCAGGGGAAAAATGAAACAAAAGGTCACATCGTATTTCTAGGCAGTTGCATTGTTTCCTTTGCAGCATAACATTTACTTTGATATTGCTATTAATTTGCCAAAAGTCAATTCATCTTCTTGTGTTACACTGCAAATGTGATTTCAAGCTTGAAACATATCAAACAGATATGAGTCATTTGACAAACAGTATTTCTCAATGTAGTCAGCTATCATATAATCAACCAATGGGCTGAGTTTCCTGAAGCACTTTACCTATTCTTTTATTATCATTATTATTACTATTATTATTATTATTTATTTTTTTTAACAAATGGTCCTTGAAAGGAAGTGCTCAATCTTCAGATGTTTGGATTTCATGAATTCCTAAGATTAAATAAATATTTATATAAATATATATATATAAATGTTATATATAAATTTTTTAGCAAATACATATTTATAATGAAAATAAATAAGTGCTGCATATTTAGCTTAATTTAGAAGAAGCTAACCTCTTCATATTCAATATTATCAAGAAATAGTAGTATCTGGGAAACCTGGGGACCTCTGCTGACGACAGGAGAAACCGCAGGCACTGACGTAAAAAAAACCCCGTCAGTTCTTTGTGATTCTAGTTGAAATGAGAGGTGCTCAAGGAAAAAAAAAATTGACAGTGCTGTTATTCATTTCCACTTGGATAGACAGATGAATTAACAGAAGAGCAATTCCAGCACAAAAAAACCCAGATATATCAAATATGGAGTGCAACAAATGCCACTATGCATCCAACACAAAGCAAAGTAAAATGACCCAGCATTTGTGCAAAATATGCATTACAGTTTAATGCAGAATGTGAACGCATTAGCTTGTAATGCCACTGTGTTCTGGAATGAGAACAGCTGTCAACGCAGTGCCATGTTATCACTCCTCATGGGGGTTTCTGTCAAGCGTAATGTGTGGCCAAGGACTGTGGGGAGAGGAGGAGACAAGGCTGTATTGTCTGATAGCAGCCGGCAGGAAGGATCACCAGTGGTGCTTCTTACAGCATAATGGTAGAATAAGCTGGTGGCTAAAGGTGTTCCAAGATTATTATAGTGCTCGTTATAGAGGATGTGCAGACTTGTTCATTATGGACTCCAATGTTGCCACCATCCTCTTCTCTGCCTCCGCCTCCAGTGGGTTCTGGGTAAATCAAACGGAGTACAACCTTGCTGATCAATTAGTTCAGGCATTCTTAGATACTTGGAATTGCCACATCTGATATTGCAAGAAAAACAAACTGGACACATGGTGAAATACCCAAGCCATTTCAGAAGCTACAGCTTCTTTTTCGGTTGAGTGTAGAGTTCAGAAATATATCAGTGTAGATAAAATCAGGGATCACATTTAGTGATAAAATGTGCTGAATGTAATATAAGTTGGTTTTGAGTAGCTGTCAAATGAATAAATGCAAAGGTAAATATCACACTGTTTCTACTAAGCTTTGGAGAAAGGCATCTGTCTGACTCTAGTGTACAATGGGAATGATAAGGTGAGGACTCAATTACCTGCCAATGAGTTAAACAGATGAGGTCAAAGACAAGGCAATCAATGAGCCAACACTGAGATCAGTGACAAGGTCATCACTGAAATAACTCATGAAGTCATTACTGAGAGTCTCACGAGGCTAAATACATGAGCCTGTTCTGTTTGCACAAATGTGATGATATGTTCATCAACAGAGCTTTCTGATTACATAAATGTAGTTGCACATAAATTTGATCTGCCGAAATGTTAAAAAGATTAGTTATTCGAAAGCTGATTTTTGTGACAGCTAACCTTTTTCATTTATGGAACCGTAAAATGTCAGAACGTGTGAGAATATTTCTTATGTAAAAAAGATTTGACAGTAAGATGAATATTGGGACATATTAAAATTGACACAAAGAGAGTTATCTCACTTGCATCTGTTTGCATCAATAACCAAAAGTTTATTCTAAAATGTCTTTTACAAAAAAGTTTCCTCCAATGAAAAACTCCATCCCCGTTGTCCTCTCAAAACAAAATCCACTATTTTGGACATTTTTACTTGTAAGCAGTTCTTGATCTGTTCATATTGCTCTTTTGATTCAGATAAGATGGCTTTTTAACTTTTTAACTTTACTCAGCCTGAGGCTGAGTACATTTTCAGCAAACGAATGAAGCTTGCCAATGAAGTTAACAACTCATGCTAACATTTTGAAGACAACATACAGTATAAGTTATAAACCCTTGTTATGATCATACTGACTGACAATAGCAATATATCTTCACAATACTGAGTGCTTTGAGACTTGCTTGAGAAAGAAAACCAATATTCTACAGTAAAGCGGAGTCCTCGACAAGGAGTCCTCAGTGGCTCCATTATTCTCCTTTGCCCTTCGATGGCCCTTGCTCTCTGGGCTGGATTGATAGACAAGTCTCTTAGCTCTCACCATCTCTGTTTCTAGGGGTCACATAGCTGCGGTTAACCCTCAGCTTATAAAGTCATATTGCAATGGGCCAGACATGCTCTGTATTTCAAAACTGGAACAAAATCAAGGAACAGAAGAAAAATACAATACATTTTCATATTAGGCATGTGCTTCAAGATGTGTACAATCTTTTATTGGTTTCGTTCATTCACTGTGGAACATGGATGGATTTTCTATCTCTGTGTTGTGAATTAAAAGGATATGTTGTTTGTCAGGTTGTACTGTACATTCTGACCTTGGATAACACAGTGTTTCTACAGTTTTAAAAGGATATTCTGCTAATGTGTATGTGTGGGGAAGATTCTAGTAATCCTTGAGACTCCTTTCAAGGGAAACGAAGTTCAAAAACATGCTTTTTCAAGTGTCACAGTGATTGCTATATTATATTCTGTGCAAGACATCTTTCTTTGTTCCAGCATCTGTTATTTTGATTTATTTTATTACATAGGAAATATTTTTTTTGTGTGTGTGTGCTTGCCTCATTTTGCTCTTTTAGATAATCATGCTTGAATGGTATTTTGTGGTCATTGGAGAAAAAAATGCAAGACAGTTTTACCCTTTGGAACCATGGGGTAAAAATGCACAGATGAGTTACTGAAGCTAAACATTATAGTTAAAGGGCAGATCAAAGAATTTATATATATATATATATATATATATATATATATATATATATTTTTTTTTTTTTTTTTTTTTTTGGAGTAGGTCAGTGGTTGAATGTTGTGACAGGAACCACCTTAACAGCTTGTATCATTTTCAAATTACTGTATTCTTTGTTTTCTGGAAATTTTGTTCCGTTTCACCGAATAGTAAATAGCTTTAGGCAACTGACAGAATTGCTTCCTTGTATATGGAATCTTAAAGAAATATATTTGCATGCCAGTGCTCATTGTGGTCTATATAACCTAAATTTAGGACATTTTCCTTCACATATTTATTTATAAAATGTATTTGAACTGCTCTCCCTAAGTTCACAGATCAAACAGATGGCAAACCCAGAACTGCTGAGAGCAGAAAATTAAAGTGGTGACAAATGTTAGAGATTTCTATTTGCATCTATAAATACAAAATGTGTTGGCATCACAATAACAACATCGAATTGTGAATTATTTTCCACCAATTCATAAGCATTTGCTTATGGCATTTCCATTATAGGCACTACTTAAACAGTTAATTCAAATTGCTAATTTTGTTAATTTCATCCTTACTCAGATTTTTATTTTTTCTATAAGTGTAATTATATTCACTGTACCCTACCTTTAAACCTAACCCTCTGACATTATTTGATTTAGCAAAACATAATTTGCTCAGTTCATAAACATTCAAATATCAAGGACCATGTCCTCACAAAGTTGTTTTTGACATGTTTTACTATTTGTGAGGATCTTTTAAGAATCTGGCCTTCATAACTATAGCTGACCTGAACACACAAGATCCAAAAGCAGGCTTATTCCTGAAGCGTTCTACAGTCACCATTAACCAGCACCCACTTCCTCTCCACTATGGTCAAAAAGTTTGAATGCTGTTAGGCTCTTTGTTCGGTCCTTGGTGTGAGTCATGTCCATGGCGAGTGAAGCACAGAGAGAGTGTTCTCATGGTTGTTGAATATTAGTCCATTTTTATAGAAAAGAGCAGGCATCACACAGTGAATAAGGTCCTGCAGAGAGCCACTTAAAAGTTCCAGATGCCATTTAGGAATTTTGGCCTCCATCTGTAAAGCATTGAACTCTTACTCACAATGTCTAATTTTCGCTCACAAAATGTTCATTTCGCAGACAGATAATGCTAAATTAATTTTCTCTGTAATATCAAGGATCTTTAGAGGAGCTGTGTAGAGTTCTCTGAACAACACGCAGCCCTCGAAATCAGTGATTTTTATTTACTTTTTATGAATAATCTTACTATTAATTGTTATGATTTATTGATAGAATTTTTATTAGAGAGACATCTTGGCAAAAAACACCTGGCACAAACACAATGAGAGATTTTTGAAAAGGTACATTTATACTAAATACAGCAAAAAACGCTTTCATTTTGAAAGTTGAAAACTCACCCTTGAGTTTTTCCCAGCCAGTAAGAGTTTCTTTCTTCTTAAAAAAAAAAAAAAAAGGAAATCTTGAAGAATGCGAGTAACCATGCAGTTGATGGTATCCATTGACTTCCATATTATGCAAAAAAAAAAAAAAAAAAAAAATACTATGGAACTCAATGGCTACCGTCAACTGTAGAAACAGAAGAAATTCAAACAGGTTTGGAACAGCATGATAGTGAGTCAGTGATGACAGAATTTTCATTTTTTGTGAACTATCCTTATACATGAGAACTGTTGAGGACAAGCTGATTCTTTAGTTATTTGAGTTTCAAAATGTGTTTTATTTTAGCCTCTGTTAAGACATTAATAACACAGAGTAGCACTTAGCACCTGAGACAACCACATCGGAAGCCTGTTGGCCTCAATAGATTCTATCACCTACATACAGGCCACTGTAGTTGACCTGGAAGTGAGTTTCCACACAAAATGCAAGCTGACATTTAAAAACAGTGATGCATTGTTATTCAGTGGAAAAAGTGTTGCTTGTTATTGTAAAAACATTACTGAACTAGTGTGAAGCTACTAAAAATGCAGTTAAGTTAGAAGCTTTGTAGCCTTTAAGCTAGTTAATCCCAGCAGTATGTAAATGCTTAGGAGAGTGTAAATGCATACAGTATATATTAAACCAGTTTAGATAGTCTGTGATGTGCCACATCAAAATATTGAATCTAGAGCATAGTAGCCACCGCCTTTCAAGTGTCTTTGGTCAGCCAGGCGCACAAACTCAATTTAGAGGTAATGATTACTTTATTGACAAGCCTGTGGCTTGCTCTCTGTGGTATCAGAAACCAAGCCTCTCTGTAGCTCAAGCTATGAAAGAAGAAGTTAATGACAGGCAGAGATGAGCAGAAAGTGTCAAATAAATCATAGCACTATGGTGAATGCAGACAAGGCATTTGTCAGTCATTTGTTTACAAAAATCAGTTTCTTGCATGTGTGTCAGTATACACATTAAATATATAAGAGCTGCATCAAGATTCATCACAGCGATTCATTATAAATGAGTGTCGAGTTATTTTTGAAAATTTACAAATATAATCTTGGCAACACAGCACATATTTTGTAGGATTTGCAATAAAACAAACTGTACATTAGATATTAGTATGATGGCCAGAGAGGAACTGTTTTTTGTAGTGTATTGCTCTATAACAATTATAATGTCTTTAGAGTATGATGAATGAAGTGTATTTGTCATGCTTATGTGTGCAAAACATTTTAAAGCTTTTAAGTTGAAATGATCTATAATTCTTTTTTTTTTTTTTGAGTGTGCAGAAGTAATTATTTAATATTCATCAGCAATTCTCTAATGTTTATATTTTGCGTTGCTGTGTGGTTTCTCTACATTATTCATCCTCTCATAAAAAAGAAATCACTGACTACTGTCATGACATTCCACACATAAGAGTCTTTTTTTATTCCTTCTGCTTATTCTCACTTCTTTCTTCTTTCTTCATGCTTTCATTTCCCCCTTGTCCCTTTGCTGGAGCAAGAGATCTGCCGAAGCATCCCAATGTAGATAATTACTAATTCTTCATTCTCAAGCATTTGAGATCTCACTTTGTAACTTTGTCGTGTTTGCTTGACACCTTAGCAGCTGTAAATCCTAGATCAGTCTGGAAACAAAGAGAACGCTATTCACACTAAGGTCTTAGGAGAACCATATCTGAGCCTTAACAGAGAGTGTGAGAACATTAATTATAGAATACTGTGCATTCTTAAGACTTGTGTAAATGTCTTATGTATCGCTAGATTCATGATATTCCGCTCAAAGGGATAATTCAACCAAACTATTGTTTGATCCCCAGCATTTTATTTTTTAATATCTTCTTTTGTGTCACACAGAAAACATGAGAAAATGATACAAAACTGTAAAAAAGAAAAAAACAGCATAATGTGGTTTGCTGGTCAGGTTTAGTCAGTCTAACAATCTATTCCCCCATTCAAACACACCAACCTGACATGAGTGGCAAGACCTAGGCTTGTTTAAGTAATTTTTTTAGCATTGTTGATCAGGGCTATTGGAAAATAAGCCAAACCATATAATTTGGAGAGGTGAATGATTTTGTGTAGCTGTCAAACAATGGCTTTAACTCCTTTTGAAGGTCACAGGACGTTTCCCCGCTCAGTAGCCACATTATCTCAGCATGCCAAAGCAAAGCAACATGCTAATGCTAATCAGGAGAAGCAGTGGGATCGATCCTGCCACAATGAATCTCAAATGAAAGAAAGATGAAAAACGACAAAGGCATAGAGGGAGGAGAGGGGAAGGTAAATGATGTTGTGTTCCCTCTTTGATAACATCTGTTTGTTGTGTTTAAGTATGCTGAAGCTATTGTTCTCCTAGTCTAATCAGTATTGTAGGCGTCACAGGAAGGTAATTGTGATTGAGAGAGTCTGAGTGGGTTTGTGTCAGTAGGCTGCTCAGAGCTACATGGGCCGCTCACATCTGATTTGCATAACTGTGTTTTAATCAAGTTTATAATTGTCAGCTGTTTTTGCCCCCTGAACTGCAAAACAAATGCAATCTCTTGGAGTGCGACGGAGGGATATTTTTGGGGAGAAAAGGGAAATGGAGGGTAAAGTGTGTCATTGTGTGTTTGTAAATTCGTCTACACTTACAGTGCATTGTTTTGCACTGCAGGTATTACCTGTCTAAATGGAATAATAATGATGTGCATGATTGTGTGCTAAATGCAGCCACATCTCCCACAAGGGCAGTAACAGGGAGGAAAAGATGACTGACGGCAGCCATGGTGGAGTTCTGCCTGCATTTTAACTGTCTTAGCTTTGGATTAGAGCACCACCCAAGGGCTGCCACTACCTGATTAAGCTGGAAGAAAACAAAATAATCTTAAAACAGCTTGGTGAGAACATGGAATGTGATTTAGCATTAGTGTGCGTGTGTCTGTTTTTACAATCCTGTTGTGTGCGAGTTCACTTAAAGAGGTATAAATTAGTTGATCCAGAATTTACAGGCATTAACATTATCTCATTTCATCAGCAGGCTTCATAGGGCTCAGAAAATAAATTATTTTTTGTATATACCGTTTAGAATTTTGGGGACGGTAATATTAAGTCTTGTATGCTCACCAAAGCTGCATTTTTGATCAAAATACAATAAAAATTGTGATAGAGTGAAATGTAATTACAATTTAAAATAAATTTTAATATATATTCAATTGTAAAGAGCAGCCATTACTCTAGTCTTGAGTGTCACATGATCCTTCAGAACTCATTCTGATGTGCTGATTTGGTGCTCGAGAAACATTTTTATTTTCTGTGTTTCGTTTTGTTGAAACTGTGATACATTTTCAGGAATCTTCAGTGAATGGAATGTTTAGAAGAACAACATAAAAAATAGACTCTCTTGCCTTTTTGAAGCATTCATTAAATCATATTTTTGAGTCGGTCCAGTTCAGCAAACTGGTCTCAATGATTTGTTTCCTTACTGACTCATCACAACTGTTAATGGCTCACTAGAGGGGACGATTATCAGTGAATAATGACTTAAATTTTAGTATGTTTCTCTCACACAGCCATTGACTTTATAAAAGTTGTATGAACTAGCATCGTGATCTTCTTTCTGAAGCTTAAAAAGTCCAGTCTCTGTTCATTGCAAATGCTTGGACAACACAGACAAGAACAAGATTCAAAACCCATTTATATTCTATGGAGGAAAAGAAAGCCACACAAGTTTGGGAAAAACAGTGTGAGTGAATAATGAAAGAATTTTAATTTTTGAGTGAACTATCTGTCTTGCTGTACAGAGATGTTTGGCTTCAGGAAATGGTCAAATCCCACAAACATTAGCCATGTGTGTCTGTGTAGATGCTCTCTGTGATAGAATAAGCACCCCACAGCTTAAGCCCTGACCTTGTGATAACACAGACAATATATCTCTTTGCTCCTGTGTCTTTCTCCATTCATCTAAGCTTCCCACCATTTGTCATTAGCTCTTTGCTTTTTTATATCATTCTCTGTCTCTTTCTCACTCTGTTTTTCTATCTTTCATGCTGTGTGCTTGCTGTTTCTCCTCTCTTTCCCAAGTGAACTCGAAGCCAAGGCCTTGGACAGACCTCTATGCACAGCTATCTCTCTCTGACTGAACACATCACACACTAGTCAACCTCACTGAGCTACTTTTTCATTCTGTGGCCCCGCTACATTTGAACTCATCTATGATATTAGCTAAAAAGACCTAAGGACATGCAATTTTTATAATCATTGTGGGACATTGTTTTGCAGTGAACCCTACAATGTTTAGCCAGTGGGGTCAAAACTCTTTTAAGTGGAACAGACTGTAGTGAACTTTTGACCAGAATGCTTAAGCTGAATTTTAATCTGTATCATGCACTGAAGGGCAAATAACAAGATAGACTCTTTGCTGTCCTATGTACGCTTCACAGTGTATAATTTTTCAGTCCTTTAAAATGGTTGGTTTTCTAATTGTGGCATATATGTCAGATTATATGATATACAGGTTAGTAGGACCTTATTTCGTAGTGCTGACTGGGCATTTTAAATCATAATTTGCATCACTTTGACACTGAAATAGTACCGCACAAACCCAAGCATGCCCTTTGTCGAAGGCTATATTCATCACAAGGCAAATAAATGCCACTGTCGATTTTGTCCAACAACGAAATCTTTTACAATTCCATTATTTTCAGATGGAAAATGACTCATCCAGTGGAAACAATAGTGAAAAATAGTGGATGAATCTCTAATCGGTTTAGGTTAATGCCAATGAAAAACAGCAAAATAAAGGGACATAAACAATAAAAATTTTGAAATTCTCTATTATTTTGAGTCAGAAAAAAACTAAAGGTAAACAAAACTTAATTTCACGATTCCTGATTTTTATATATAGTTTGATCTTTAATTATAATAATACTTTTTTCTTTTTCTTTTTCTTTTTTTCTTTTAATTATCCCCCGGTTCCACAGACAAGGCTTAAGACTAGTTCCCGACTAAAATGTAAGTCTGAGCTGTTTCAACTGAAAGAAACCGCGTCTGAGTGTTTTAAAATATGAGATTCAAACAAAGAATATTGTTTTGATGCTCTTTAAAGTGATATGACACATTATGTTGCTGAGTACTCGTGAATCATCTCTTCCTCTTTATGACCAGTGGTGGACGTAGTACACAAATCAAGTACTTGAGTAAAAGTAGATACGTATAATAAAATATTACTCCAGTAAAAGTACTCCATTTTCAATTTTAAGTGAAAGTACAAAAGCACTTGATTTTTTATGTACATAAGTAAAAAAAGAACCCCAGTATCGCAAAAATGTCAAATATTTTGTGTATAACCGTATAAATTAATTAACCTGTTATAAGTGTCTTAATTTTGATACAATAAATCTCCAAATTCTGTTATCAATGCTTGGAAATTAATTGAAATTTTTCATCTTTTGAAGTTTAATGTGTTTTAGCACAATGCGTGATATTTATGATTAAGTTTTTTTACTTAATTCAGATAGAAAATTCTTAGTAATATTTTCAGTTTGCGGCATTAATCAAAGTTGAAACATGTTTTCTATTTTGTCTAAGTTTCAGAGAACAAAGGCACTGAGAATATTCTCAAGGAGCACTCAAAGCGTTGCAAAATTGTTTAATGTCTCCAGGCACCAGATATAGAGAAGCAGTCAATGGAACAAAAAACAGGCAGTCCAATGACATTTCAGAGCATGACGAGGCAAAGAATGTGCCAAAAGCACAAATAGCAGATGTCACGTCACTGATTATTTAATATGGCCAAGAAATATGCTACAAAGCTATACACATGCAAGCACAACCTGGCAACACAGGATATGAGACATCCCTCCTTACGCAGATCTGAAACACAGGATGGTGAGGCCCATCTCTTTTCATTTCGATTTTGTTTTTAGCTTCATAAATTGCATTAGACACCACATCTCTCAGTACAGTGCGCTGCTCTTATTAATGACTCAAGCCAAGAGCAGGGACGCCGTCTTCTGATTCGCTGTGTCTCCTCGAGGCACGACGCCCAAAGAGCAGGCAAAGCAAATTAATTGGATGAGCAGAAATGCAGACAGTGGAAAATTGGAGCTCTCGATCTCGTAATGCATTCATCATTTCTTTTTCTTGTTTCTGTGCTCACTGTTTCTTACAAGTACGCTCACTGCAGTCTGATCACAATTGCATTTCAATTTGTCTTCATTTGGAGGTTGTTGCTTTTAAGTTTAAGGTTGCCTTTAAACCACTGATGACAAAAGCACTCCACAGATATAAAATGGATAGCAGTCATCAGTATACAGTAATGTGTAAAACACATATATACTGTTGTTTTGTGTAAATGCTTCTGTCTCTCAAAACTGAATAATGAGCAAAGCATATCAAAAATTATCAAGAAAATGCATTCATATTTAAATGATCTTTATAACATACAATAAAATATAAATGATACACATTATTTTGGAATAATTATTTTAATCATTCATTCATTTTTTTGAATTTACCTCAGTAAAGTCAAATAATGAAAATATGTTGGATGATGATGTTCATGAAGATGCACATAAGAATTATTCTTAAAATAATTAATTAATAAAAAAAAAATAATTGTTATTATTTCACAATGAAAAGCTTTACTTTAGTAAGTTGTGCCAGTTTATATCTCTTTTGTCAGGTGCTCAGAATTCTTACCAACTTATTAAGGAGTTGTCAGTGGTTTATAAGATCACTTAGAAATAAGTAAATGATTAATAAACTATTTAAATGTGCATTCATACATCTTTTTATTCAGACATATAGTAATAGTTACTTATAGTGTTAATAAATGGTTTATTAACATGTATTTCTACTGTAATTCAGGGTTAATTCAGGTAGTTATAAAACATATGTAGTTGTTAGTATTAGTATAGTTACTATTTTTGTGAGCTCATCTAAAGTGAGCACTATTTATGCCTTGTAAAGCTTTTAAAAATGAGATTTAAAGGCTGTTAATATTTATATGTTCTGTATCACTGTGTTGTGTTTGTTTCTGTTTTTTGTTTAGAAGATAACTGAGCCTTTAAATATCCTTTATAAATGCTTTACAAGGCATAACTAGTCCTCACTTTAGATGAGCTCACATAAATAGTTAACTGACCACTACTAAATGCTTTATAACTACCTGAATTTACTACATTTCTTGTGATTTTATGAATCACTGGCAACTCCTAAATAACTGGTTTGTAAATAATGCTATAGTTCATTGAGAAATGATAAATTGATCGTGAATAAAGTATGAAATTACACATTATAGATATGCTTTTAAATCAAGAATAAAGCATTTATATCTGTATTTATAAACTGATTATTACTGTCTATTAATGCATTATAAATTATGAATTATCTGTTTACTAATGCTTAATTAATGATTAATAGTGTGCAGTTATTATAAAGTGTTACCAAAATATCTAATAATATTAAAATCATATTTATAAAATACAACTACAACAATAATAATAATAATGAAACTGCACATATTAGAATAGTTAGTTTAACTATTAATTTAATATTTTATTTCAAGTGATTTACATTTACATTAAAAATGTCTTCATTCACATGATGATATGAATTTTTATGAATTTATTTGTTAGATATCAGCTATTAAATTTTTCAATAATAGTAATTATTATTTCCCTGTAATAATGTTATCTTTAATCATTTAAGTTTTACTTTATACTTTATACATATACTGTGTGATTCTTCAAGTATATATGTTATCATATTGTTGCTGAATAGCATGTACTGCAGGTTTCTATTTTGTTGTAAAAATAAGGACAATGAATCTTAGGAATGTTTTTCTTTCTGAAAATCCCCTATTGGAAAACTGTGTTTGTTATCCTCATAAAAAATTTGAAGTAGATTTTGTTTACCACTGATTCTTTTCAAATTCACTATTGAGTCCTCTCCTCTCCTGACACACAGTAATAAATCCAAGGCAAGTGCTGAATATAAATCTAGTGTTTCTTCTGTGAAATATGATAATTTGTGAATTAGTAATAATTGAAACTGAGAAAATGTGGGCTCCTAAATGACTTGTCTAAACCATATGCGCATTAAAAGACAGAAAAACTACTGGAAAACTGTGTTTGTTATACTCAAACTTAATAGGGAACTATTAGGGAATTTATTAGGGTAAGTTGATTTTGTTTACCACGACACTAAAAAAGTAAAAATAAATCAGTTATATTTGCCAAAATAATTCTGATAGAGTGCAGTAAATATTATAAACATTTTATATTATTCACTATATTTTACATACAAATTTATCTTACATAAATTCATACATTTTAAACCTGTAAATCCAACAGTGCTTTCTTCTCAACTGTGAAGGCCACACATCAACTAAGATCTGTTCTGTACCTTTAACATATACGGACAGCCACCACAATAACAGCCTGTACAGATCATGAATCAAACCCCATCTTGGTAAGAGGTGACACACAAAGATTATGCAATAAACACGAATAAAACAACTTGAGTTGTAACATAAAACCTAATATTTATTATCAATATAACAAAAAAAATCAAGAAACACATACCTGTAAAACAATGCAATAAACATGAATTAAACAACATGAGTTGTATATATCCATCAATACCATCAAATGAGCTGTCACACAAGGAAATCTTGAGAATGTCAGTTTACATTTATTTTTATAGTACATTATAAGATAACATTCATTTTCACGTCCACAATCTTTACATCTAACAGCATTTTACTTAAAAATGCATGAAATGTAAGGACAAAACGATGAGTTTTTCACATTTTTACAGTCTTTTACAGTCGAAATTACACTCATTTCTCACTAAACCATACCAGTTATATGACACACACTGCTGAGTGTATCTGTCGTTTGCATCATCCCGCATGACACACGTTTAAAGTGACAAGTTCTCAAGTCTTAGTAACTTGTCATGTCAACCGTTGAGTTAGCAGAAGACTAATGATGCTCTTCCAGTAGCACTGCATTGCTCATGGCCTTTTTATCCTGCTTATGACAGATGCGTCCATCATGAATTATTATAATAGGTCTTTCTCCAGATCAGAAAACGAGACCAGGAGCAACAGTCTCAGTCATTGAAGCGCTGAAGATATTATTAGGCTACTTCAGTGTAATCATATAACCGCTAGAATTGAATCTGCTCTTAGATAGATACTAGAGCCTAACAAGCTAGGACTGATGGAGAACACAACAATACAAATACTGAAATGCAAATTCATAACCCAATACAAATAAAGCGAATCTGCTAAATGAAATCCATAAAGGCGAAGCGATCTGATTATTATCATGGTTAAATAAAGGGAATGTGAATGGCTGTGCATCTGAATAGCAAACAAGAGGCAGATTGTGCTTCTATTTGAGTTGTTGTCAGGATAATTACAAACTTCCTTTTGCCCACTGAGGCTTAGCACAAGTTCTCCTGATGTGCATTTCTCTCTCTCCGTGCCTATCTGTGACAGAGTAAGTGCTCTCATCTCTCATTCTGTTTTCATTCTGCCGCCCTCTTTTTCATCAGGAGCATTAATTTCTTTTCAGATAAAAAAAAAAACAGTCATTGCATTACGAACCAGGATCTGCTGGGATGATCATTCAATTGAAAGTTTAAATATTAATTTAATCAATGGCAATTCATTGAGGGATGACAATATAATCAAAAGAATTTTGAGAAGAGAAACAAAATTGTTGTATTTACACATCCTTTTTTCTTTCAGCAAATCACACAGCAGAGAGGAAAATGCCACTCTATGCTGCTTTTCTTGATTGATCAACACACACACACACACACACACACACGGTAAGTCCAATTACACACTTTGACAATGTCAGCAAGCTAACAACTGAAATTTTGTGTTGCTTGAAAAGGCTCATCATCATATTAATGGTTAAACAGATAAAATATGCCATATTCTTCTGGGGCCCAAATTCCCAGTGCTGAGTATTCAGACAGACTGAGAAAACAATCTCAAGGAAAAAATCTCAGTTTTTCATTACATTTTTTTTTTCTCCTGATTCTTTTCACTATTCAGTCCTCTCCTCTCCTGACACACAGTAATAAATCCAAGGCAAGTGCTGAATATAAATCAAGTGTTTCTTCTGTGAAATATGATAATCTGTAAATTAGTAATAATTGGAACTGAGAAAATGTGGGCTGCTAAATGATTTGTCTAAACCATATGTGCATTAACAGAGCGAAACACATTGACTTCACCTTAACCCCCCCCACACACACACACACACACACACACATACATAAGGACCATCTGTACTGTACAACAATTAGGGCATTAAAAAATAGAAAATATAATGAACATCTGCCAGAATATTTCATTTAGATATTTTTGGAAAGCCTTAAAAATGAAGGAGATCCAATTTCTTGACTTTAAATGCAGTTACCTTGCATTACTATACAGTATGCTATCTTAAATTTCGATGGACTTGGTATGCTTTTGCATTTTACGTGGGCTAAATTGTAAGCACTCTAACCAGAATAGGCAGTTACCTCACATATACACACAAATGCTTTCTTTCTGTGCACTGTGACTAGTGATGGAAATCAGCACTTGCCATGGAAATGGCCTATTATCAGGACAGTGTGGCATATATGCATGAAATCTTCAAGATTTTTTTATCATTTCATATGAAAAGGTTACTGCTGAACTTCCATGAAATAGTCTAAAGTATCAGGACCATAACATAACATACATAGTGCACTGTCATAAAAATATGCAGAACTTGTTCTTTTAGGGGTACAACAGCTTGTCACTGGGGCAGTAGGCCTAATCTTAAAGGTTTATTACTCTACTCTTTTTTTTCAGTGTAGGTTTTTTAATGTGCTGCTCCATCGATTACGGTTTTGTGCCACTGAAAGTATAAATTTTGCTCATGTTTTCTGCGAGTGTATTGGAGGACCACCACAGTATTACACAGTATTACAGTGTGACTGAATGCAACAAGACTGAAAGCATCGCAAAAAGCGTTAATTAGCAAATCATCATATCACTCCATATTATCAAGTCTTCTGTTTGAAGTCTGTATTTAAAAAAAATGATGCTAGGAAGTGCAAACTATTCTTATAGTAAAATGTCACAATATATGGTTCACACAAATTTCAGAATTATTATTCTACAAAATACATTAATGTAATGGTGATAAATGGTGACATGCTGACAGTTCAAATCAAATTATCATTTGATTTTAACATTTCTTTCACATTTCATACTAAATCATTTCAGAGTTAAATATAGCCAATAATGTGATTACTTTCACTAGACATGATTTCTCGTTAAATATCTGAGTTTCTGTAAAACGGACGAAATAGCCTACTCATACACCTTTTGAAAAGATTAAATCTGACTAGAATGTTACTCAAATATTTTACCTTATTCAAAAAAAATATATATATATATAGCTGATATAAAGTTGGTAATAATTGCATGAAAAAAAAAAAAAAAAAACAGCAGGCATTTAAAATAAATTCTGTATTAGTCACCTGTCCAGGGTGCTTCAGTGTCTTTGGCCTGAGAGTCATATGAGATGGGCTCCATCCCTTCCTTTCTGTGACCCTAAAAATATAGCAAATTTAGAATATGGATGGATGAGTGTATTATATTTTCATATGCTCATTCAAATGCTACAATACATATCTCACACCCACTCAGGGGAAGCTAAACAAATGTTTGGATAATAAAGCTTTATGAGCAGTATAATGCAGTACTACATTACAAATAATACAGCAGAAACATATTATCAAGCATCAACTCCATATGAATTTTTGTTGCCAGCATATAATTTAATATCAATTTATTCAAAGCAATATTCTGTTCATATAATCTTAAAAAGATCATATATGAGTTCCCATCTGAAACTGAAACAGTGAGCTAATCTAACTAAACTGTAATCTTAGAATCATTCTGATAAATATCTCTTGCACTCAGCATGCAGTTGGAAGGCAGCTATATGGATAGTTTCTTGATGGGCATCTTTTTGCAATTACAGAAATGGCTTCAATACCCGAGGCAACATTTTCTTTGAAAAGGACTGATTAAATGTCAGCAATTTGACTTAGCCATTTAACTGCATTGCTTTGTCTGTTTCGTCCCAGTTAATCATGTTTTCCATTCTAGAATGCACCACTAGCCTGCTTTAATACATAGGCTCATGAGTTGAAATAAGAATGGAAAAGGAACAGTAAAATAATCAAATGAAAATGTCCCTCTGCTATTGAGGGTTTAACAGGGCTATATGCAAACAAACATGTTTTACTTACTATGACGTTTTAGTCTGTTATTATTTTTCATGTTCCATCTCACAATGACTATACAGTGAATTAGAAGTTCAGAAATATGTGATTTCTGTTCTCAGTAGATGTTCAAGGTATATATTGATATATGATATCAGAGGAAAGTTACAGTATTTGTTGATTGAGTGCATAAAATTTGCAAAACACTATGATTTATTGGTTTAGTGCTGGCACTGTAAATTAAGACTTAAAACTTAAGCTTGATTTTACTTTGTGCAGTTCTCTTAATCAGAGCAGCATGTCGCTGAACTGAAGCAGCTCCATGCATTTAAGCAAAAAAAAAAAAAAAAAAAAACTCAATTAAATTTTCATAAACTGTGACACTCTAATTTGAGTTGCAGAGATTGTTCTAGTGATTTGGATCGTTCTGCATCACACATTAACTCAAGAAAAGAGTGCTGAATGTTATCACATTTGGCATTCCGAGTCAATATGTTTTCTTCTTAATTAGTCATGTTTTAAAATCTGATTACAGTATCAAATTCATTCTGAGTGTGTCATCATGCACACACTAGAAGACTTATTGAGGAATTCTTTTAGTTTGGAAAGCAGAGACAACTGTTTTGTATCTGTGATTATTGTAACAAGTTGTGGTGTGAAATTCATTTATTTTCTGTTGTCTGAAAGACAAAAAGCCTGAATTTTACACGTAGGTATGTCAAGGGTTTCTTTGTCTTCTTCACTCCACTCAGCTTCAGACGAGGCACTTAAGGCAGTCCCTTTTAATATTCTCAACAGTTAAACAATGAAGGTATTAAAAATCCAAGAAATTACCATTTATGTGCTGAGAAGTGAGAGAGACAGAGACAGAATGACCAGTAGAAAGGCTTAGACATACTTGGCATACATTTTCATTTTACTCTCTTTTTTACATTTCTTATTAATTGAACAAAAATGAACTTGACGTTTATACATAACGTACATAACGTATTGTGAAGTGAAAAGCTGCATGTTTGTAATAAACAAACAAACCCATCATTAAGATTTTTTACTTCAAACCATTGCTTCCGGGTCTTCTATCCATAATATTACTTTCTTTTGTTGAACTGCTGAACTCAAGCATTTTGGATCCTGCTGTATCTCTGTATTTATGTTCATTAATCAACATCATTATTCCATGTCATATTTAAATGAATAGTGGATTTCCGCTGGCAACTATATGTTAATACATTAACTAAAAAGTGCTGAGTATATTACTTTTGCCAGCTGTCATGCATGCAGCTGGAGCTCTCTCCAACATACAAAGACCCTCATTTCCCTTCAAAACACGTTTACAAGAAATTAAACTGTTAATTTGCCAGCTCCACGGGAAGAAGGCTGATTTCCTTTTCCAGGCCTGAACTCGCAGGATAGGGTATGAATTAACAGCACGGCGACAAGCGGAATATGTTATGAGCCAACTTTAATGGGAATATGCGGTTACGGCGCTGTGAAATTGCGTAAGCTTCCAGTTTATAAAAATGTTCTCTGACTGGTAAAACCCTGCCAGAATTCAAAATAACATATTGGAGATTAACTGCTTTTAGAGACTGCGGACATTTTGACACATTATCCACTCTAGTGATAGTAGAAAAGCAGCATGACCAGATCAGATGTTTAAATTCATGTCTTGCCCAGAATTTCTCAAGTCAGAGGCACGACTTCTTGTCTCTTTTCGGAGACAGCAGATTACACTGTGAGTTTGAAATTTATAGTGAAAGCCTGGAGGTGAACCATGGGTTCAGTTTGTCTAATCTAACTTTCTGTCACACCAGAAAAGCATCTAAAGAGAAACAAAAAGTCTGAAATTCACAGTCTGAGAAATAGGAATGGAAAAAATTTGATTATGAAGATGTGCTACTGTGAAACTGCCTGCAACTGAACTTGCTGGCTTAACTGAACCATTTATTTATTTATTTATTAAGTAAGTTATCTTACACCTATGGAGCAGTGCTCATGTTCAAGAAAACTTTCCAAGTTTCCAGATTTTCCTTTGAGTTTGATGTGCATGGCTTACGAGGTAAACCTATAGCCCTTCCTGCAATCTATTTGCAAAGCTTTAACGCAACCCACTTTAATGGTCCTCTTCTAAAATTTAAACTGAACATTAACATTTTAAAATACAGTTTAATATCACATGCCATATGTGCAAGAAATTATCAATCACACAGTAAACAGAGTTTTTATATAAGATTATAAAGTGTAAATAATAATTAGATAATAATTAATTATAATTAATTATTATTAAAATAAAAAAATATTGATTATATTTATTACAATTATAAATAGTTGTATCATTATTAAACACTCATTATGCACTTTACTTCCACTTTTAGAACATTTTGTTAATTTTCATTGAAAATAAATTCTAATGTGACATGTGATGGAAAAGTGAGAAGAACGAGCTAGGCAAAAGCCGGACTATAACCCAATCAATCGCGTTACAAGCTAGTTTTCCATGCCCAAAAACATTACTGCATACACAATTGAAGCCGTTATTTACATGTGTCGTATTTAACCTTATGTGTCGATGGAGGGCGGAGCTACAGTAGATTTGCACTTAGTAATGGACACTCAGAATAATCTTGTTTTCCATTTGCATTAAGATTATTTTTGTTACCACACTGGCATATAATTTTACTTAAGTAAAATGCACTTAATTTAGATCCCCCAGGAAACAAGACTAAATATCTTATATCATTTTCTTATACAAAGAAAATTTCTTATACAGAATTTTTTTTAAATTTTTTTTATTTGTACTTAGAAACAAAAAACACTTAGTAAGTAGAGCATTTTTCCAACGCGCATTAATTGAAGTGTTTAAAAAGGGGGAGGAGACCGAAAGAAACTCTGGGTTTATTGAAGAAAACCTGCTCCTGACCAGGTTAGGTTCATAGAGTAAGTTACTACGGTAACTGACTCTGAGTATAAGTTAGCGCTCTTTCAGAAAACGTCTTGACTTACCCTGCTTTCTCCTGTTTGACAAACCTCCCATTCTGAAACAGAAAACCTAGAGTTTCCCTCATTTCAGGATTAACATACTCAGAGTTATCACTTAACCTCCTTTGTGAAACAGGCCCCAGATCTGACCCCCTTGATCCCAGACAGTGCAACAACAAAACAACAACAACAACAACAACAACAACAGAAGCAAATGCTTTCTTTGGTTGGAGAGAGTGTCAAAGCAACCTTCTACTTCCAAACTAACTTCTAACCTTCTAAATTTTACTTACAGTACACATAAAAAAAATTAAAATCACAGACTTGCTGATTTTCAGTTCAACAGTACGATTGTGATTCAGATTTTATAGACATGTAGCAGTTGCTACTGAGTAGCATTTTCAACCCACTGCCAGTTACTTTGTCTGTTTTGCTGCAAACGAAAATCGTTTTAAACAAAGTCAAGGCAGAACAGGAGTCAACCAACCAAAATGTAGGTTATAATGCATTTGACATCTTCCACTCAGTTGCAGTTTTCTAACACACAAGAACACAAGAACACAAGAACTTGCAGTAGTTGTTGAAGATAATACCAACATTTGATCCTGTTTTGACTACTTTTGAAACTATTTTTACTGACAGACAAAATACCTGACAAAACTGTTTGAAATGTCATTATTGATTGCCATTGCCTCTGTATCCACTTCACACTCGTCAAATATGACAGCAGATTAGAAGTTTATTGATTATGCCTTAGCTATTTGGTTACACATCTGTAAATAGCCCAAGGCAACAATTTAAAAGGTCACAGTGGGTTACATGTGTTTTCACATCATTTTTAACACTGTGTATGTTCAACACCATTCACTGTAGTACTAAGTGCATTCTTATGCACTTTGCTTTCTGAATTTCTAAAGCTCTTTTTCCCATTTTTGTCTCCATCCTTTCATTTTATCCTTCAACTTAAAGAGTGGCATACCACGTAAGCTTGCAAATGTTTAAATCCAGCAAAGAAGGTGGTTCAAAACTACAAAGAAACAAGTACACTCTTGGAAAAAGAACAACAAATTGTCACTGGGGCACTATCCTTTAAAAAGATACTAATATGTATGTAAACTGTATAAGATTGACCATTTAGTGGGAAATAAGGTAAAAAGATGTACCATTTAGCTTTTGTACCTTAGAGTACTAGCAGTGACAGCTTTGTACCTTTTTTCTGAGAGTGTATAGGGGCTGGATGTCTAAAAATGAATAGAGATATAGCAAACTACCGTGTTTCTGCTTTATTTAATATTTAGTCTTATTAAATGATGGTCCCTGAAGAAGGACTGCTCTCTTTTCTGGAGATATCTTGGCAGTCATGTTTGCAAACCCTTTTGAGGATTTTAAAGGTGTAAACGAAGGGCCATTATTAGTGGTAATGTAATAACACATGCTTGACAGCTTAAATGCTCCACAGTCTATGTGGACTGGTTGTATGATTTTAAATGCAGATTATTATTATTATTTTTTTACCTTTAATTTATAAATGATAATGGAACCATCGCTGACTATGGGATACCCGAGGATGTACCACATGAATTGTGATCTAGCATATAATGCCTCTGAGTTTTGTAACTTGTGTGGCTATTTAATATGAGACTTACTTAAAGTTCCATTTCTTTTGACACCATCAGACACTATCTGACAAAGAACAGACAAGCGTTATATCCTTAGAGGTGAGTGATTCATAAAATAAATATTGTTTGCCTGCAGCTCCTTCTTCCTTCCTGGTTCCTGTGTCAGCACTTAGCCACTGGAGAAGCAAAGGGTTTTAAGTGTCCTACGGCACTTTTATGAAATTATGAAGAAGTCAAATTATAGGGGTGAGATTAGCTTTAAATAAATAATTGCATTCTCAATTTGCAGAAGATGATGTTTAATTAAAATGAAAAGATTCTTTATTCCCTTAGGGAGGGTGTGGAATTCATTTGACGTTTCACTAACAGAAAGACAGAAGTATATGCTGTACAATACATACTGCTGGCGTGACTCTTCTGCAGTGTAGTTTTTATGTGGTCAAATAGCATCACAGGGACATTGAATAAAAAAATAAATAAATGTAAAAATGTATGAAAAATGCTGTTATTATTTTGTCAGCTGTATGTCCTTCCAAATTTACATCAGAGGTGGTCAAGCTCCAAAAATGAAATCTATATTATACTCATGCGATGTTCCAAACCTCCTGAAACTTTGTGTGACAAACAGCCAGATATTCCTGCATAAGGATTCTGTTCAATGCAGTACAAACCTGACATAAATCAACACTAATTTAAGTTCTGAAATCAACATCCCTGCTGCAATTTATAATATATGGCTTAATATAATTAAAAGTTGAACTAAATATTGGACCAGCTTGCAATATGACAAAGCTGCACATAATAAGCAGTAGAAAAGGCTGAAAAAGTCCACAATTTAATGTGCTGACGGTGAGATAGCTGCCTGATACCGAGAGCCGAGGACAACCAACATGACACTCTCTCTGATTCAGCTTTAGTCATGTGGAAAATTAAACAAAGAAAGGAGCGGCAGTCAATGCAAATGCTGCTTGGGGATATTTCAACTTTAGAGGAGGCAGAATCAAATTCTCATTTACTGTGGCATAATAATTCCACCGTTCACTGTCTCCCATTTGATCTGGTTTATCCTCACTTTTATCTTTCATAAATTTTCAGAGAGAAAATAACAAAAATGTATATGCTAGTGTTTATGTTTCTGGTACATTTGCACGTATATCATATGGTTATTCAACCAAAGAAATACATAAACACAAAATATTCATTTTGACTTCAAATTATTTTATAATTGTACCTATACAGTATATATTATCTTACAGCTTCTGCTAAGAAAAAAATATTGTCCATTACAATATATGAACCTATCAACATAGCAATAAAACAAACACTGCAACAAGGTTATTAATACAGAAGTCCTCTGAGGTCATTTTAACTCCAATTCCTAACCAACCACAGGACAATTGAAATATTTTATGAGATGGTGAAAACTTAAAGAGATACTTCACCCAAAAACGAAAATTCTGTCAATAATTACTCACCTTCATGTCGCTCCAAACCCTTAAGACCTTCATTTTCGGAACACAAATTTTTGAGTGAACTGTCTATTGACATTTAGTTTGTTTTAAAAAAAAACAAAAAAAAAAAAACAAGTAGTCCTCCCTCTTAACTCATACTTATTTATTATTATTATTATTATTATTATTATTATTATTATTATTATGAATAGCCATGTTTATTTGGGAATTCTGGAGAGTTATTTTACTACCCATGATTCTGCGAAGAAATCTCCACCAAATCAAAGAATCAAAACAAGCAAATAGTTCAAGATCTATATAAAAATATTTAAATCAATATTTAATATTTATCAGTCTTTTATTGTCATTTTCAGTGCTTTATGGGACTGTGATTACTTACGTCTTGAATGCACATAATATACATACACAAGATTGTGTAATCTTGTATTGTTGTCTGTTTATAAATTTTTCATACTTTTTAGCTTTAAATCAAAGATTATAATGTTGTGATTCACAGCATAGCTGGTTGCTTTAGTTCATGCCATAAACTAAGTGTTTTTTAAATAATCCCTGTGGAAAAAATACTTCAGGAACCAAGGCAAAAAAATAAAATAAAAGAAATAAGTGGATAGGTAATGTTGGACTATTTCATATTTAATTGAAGGATGCTTGGATTGAACAGTTAGTATGTAAATCCCAATGATATGAGAGACAGTCCTAAACTTGGACTCATTAATTCAGACTTAAGTTATATAACACTAGGACAAACATTCTGGGAATGTAGAGAGATGACACCAGACAGGAAGTGACTCGGCACACATGTATAAATACATATAAAACACACACTCACTCACATACTTAAGGGGAAACATGAGTATAGCATCTCAGAGTGTCAAGCTATCAGTTTCCTTTTGTCTTCAATGTTTTCTCTCTTGCGATTAAGTGAAAGCCTATAAAGTATGGATGCTGAGTGGGAGCTGATGGGTTTGTGTAATGATGCTGTATATGCTCATGTGCGTGGGTTTGTGAGCGATCGTACACTGTGTGTTTGTGACCGTGTCAGCAAGCGAGAGTCTGTGTTAAAGTTGTAGTAGTTGTTTGAATGCACATTGGTGTGCTTTTCCCTCTGAGTGTTTGTGAGTGTGTGTAATGATTCTTCTCTTTAAATGGTCTTTTATGAGGCGAAGTGAAGCCTGCGCTGCCCTGCTGCTCGGCATTCTGGGTAAATGAGGGGTTAAGGCCGGTAATGGTGGGGACACTCAGCATGGAGGCCGGAGCTCTGATGACAATCCTCCTCTTGTTTTTAATCTCCCCTTTCTCTTAAGTCTTGTCATCCTTGGAAAACAGTTTTTGTTGTTGACTGCTGTTGACTCACACTACAAAACAGTGGTTAAACAAGTGCATTTATACATTGTATCATTTGAAATAATTATGTTTTGAGTGTGTGTAAATATGCTTAGCTATGTGCTTAAAGGTCAAAATCTATTTAAGTAGCTTTATATTAAGGCAATAGAAGTCCTTTAGATAGACAAGTATGTGTGTGTGAAATGAAAGGGTATGAAGTGACAAATTTAAAGCGGCTATTTAAAGGCCATTGACTTGTTTTACTGCTCAGATTCAATCACCAATACCAACCCAATACCACCATTACTAATATGTGTGTGTGCGCACATATACCTCAACAGCAGCTAAAAGACAAACTCATTTCCCCGCTGAATTGGGGCGGTGCAAAGTGCTAACTCTGCAAAACACAGTGAAGTGTAGGTATAGAGGCTATAAATTAAACCTTTGGCATGGAAATCTCGTTTAAAACCAAATGGGCTTTCCAACCTCAGACATGTGCGCGCACACACCCCTGCACAAACTATCACACAAATCTTAACGTCTCTCGCACTATGCATTGCACATACAGTAATCATCCAATCTCTGGTCACCAGTTTTGGGGTAAGGTACAGGCCCACATGAGACACACAGTCCTAGCGATCTAAATTAAAACTTCAATCTCCAATAACTTCTTCTAATTATAATGGGTATACATTAATCCTGACACACACACAAAAAAACCTCTGTTACAACTTTTCACTTAATAAACCAATTTTCCTTTTGAGAAAATCCCTTGAAAGAGGTTTTAGCTGTCTTCTGAAGATGTTTTGTCAGCAATTTCTTCTCCAGAAGTTTGGGTAGGTGAGGAGAAAAGTGCATATATTCACTACCATTCAAAAGTTTGGAGTAAGCATGATTTGTTTTATTTATTGAAAGAAAGTAATATTTGTATTCTTAAAGCATGCTTTAAATGGATCAATAGTGACAGTAAAGCAGTGGTGTCAAAAGTACTGGCATTCATTACTCAAGTAGAAGTATAGATACTAGGGTTTAAAAAGACTTTTGTAGAAGTTGAAGTATCAACTCAAGCTTTTTACTCAAGTAAAAGTGTAAAAGTACTGGTTTAAAAAACTACTTAAAGTATAAAAGTAAAAGTAATGTAAGGGGAAAAAAATGCCATTAAGAACAAAACTTAGGCCGCACCACAGGGGCCTATTGTGCACTACCCCACCGCCTCAAAAAACATTTTTCTAAAGGCCATAGGCCATAATGACTATAATGTTATATTAAAATGTTCATGCTGAAAAATTTGGGATGCACTAGGCTTCCTGTTTCAGCCGCATATATGAAAATACAAAAATGGTGTGCACATCCCAAACATCCAATTAGGACGCAGGTGCAAGACAACTAAATGATATAGACAAATAAAGAAGTGAAGTCTGAACACTGAAAACTACTGCTCCAGAGGAATTTAATCAAGCAACGTTTCGACCTTCAGGTCTTCATCAGCCGCATATATGCCCATTTAAAATGAACGCACTTTAGTACAATGCAAATACATTAAAGGACTAGAGATATGATGACTAGTTGCCAATAAGTATTGTTATGGTGCAAAAAGTCAAACTTCAGAGGCTTGTCATCAATAACTTGTGATTAATCAAAAACTAAAACTGAAAAAGAAATCATAATCCTGATATTTTCTTGATTGATAGCTTCTTGTATTTGGTACATAAGTCTGCTATGTCCAGTGTTCGGGGGGGAACGAGTTACAAAGTTGGTATAGCCTACTTATCACAACATTGTCAATCACATCGTCAATCAAAAACGCTAATTTATTAAAACGTCTCGCTACCGAACTACCTACAGTAGCTTAATTTGTGGAGGACGAAGAAAAAGCACTCATTTGGTAAATGAGCCAGTGAGAAATAATAAGTTTTAAGTAGGGTCCAGTGCCTTTTCAATACTTTTAAAACGGTACCGGCTCCTAAACGGTGCCTGAACCGATACTTTAAAAAAAAGAACCACAAAAAAACTATGGATAACTTTAAAGAACATTACAAATATTTAAAATAAATCCATAGCTTGTTGTGCAAGTTGTGCTTCCCTTAATCTAAGGCTAATAAATGTATTTCACAATCTGGGTCATTATTTAATACAAAACCACACATAATGTTTCTACTGTATCTCTGCCACTCACTCTGATATTTAGTTAAGATGAGTGCTGTCTGTCACTGTCTTAAATCAGTTCTGTGAATTACTGTATGGTCATTCCTTATAAAGTAGCAACAATGTCGTTTTTAAAATACAGTACTGTGCAAAAGTCTTATGGAAAAATTAGTATTTTCTCCCCAAAAAGGGTTTTAAGCCAGTTATTTATATCTTTTGCTGTAGTGTGTCAGTAGGAAATATCAATTTGCCATTAATCTAGTGCGATTTTGAATGCACAAGCAGTCTGACAACGGCAAAATGAATGTTTGGAAATGTAAACTGATATTTTATACTGACAAACTACAACAAAATATATAAATAACTGTCCGAACACCATTCTTTTAAGTGAAAATACTAACGTGTCTAAGACTTTTGCACAGTAGTGTATGTATAAAGTACGTATGATTAAATTAAGTATATTTAAGTAAGTGTAATTAAAGGATGTGTTCGTTCATATGTGTTAAGGGTTAGATTTTCGCTGGAGAAAACGGCTGTGGTGTGATGAGCGAAAACTTTACAGATGAGAAACCGACTGCTACCTCGTGACCTTTTGTAAACTGTATTTATGACAAAAAACTGCACAGATATGGATATTCTAACAATCTATCGATAAACACATACCTTGTGTCCTCTGTTTGTTTAAGTGCGCATGCGCTGCTCCGTTCGCGGTCTTCGCCTCTGTGGATTGAAGAGCACGCTGAAAGACGGAAGGAGACCGGTCTGACGCTGGTTTCATGTGAAATTTAAGCGGACTGACTCTGAGGCGATCGGATACCGGTTCCATACCCAACCCTACTTTTAAGAAATATATTTTTTGATAAACGAACCCAAAAACTGTCTATGTCCTGGCTGGACTGTGATGTGATTTGTGTCACGTGCAGGTGCGATGGATCGCGTACAGACCAATAGGGTGTCGGAATGGTATATGTTTATACTTCTCATGGCGCGATTTATCTGGATAGGTTTTTTTTATTTTTTTTTTTGAATGATGACAAGCCGGAATGAAAACAAGCCGAAAATTAAATAGCAGTAACGAAGCTATTTTTAAAATGTAAGGAGTAGAAAGTACAGATACTTGCCTGAAAATGTAAGGAGTAGAAGTAAAAAGTCGGCTGAAAAATAATCACTCAAGTAAAGTATAGATACCCCAAATTTCTACTTAAGTACAGTAACGAAATATTTGTACTTCGTTACTTGACACCTCTGCAGTAAAGACACTTACATTGTTACAAATGATGTATTTTTCAAATAAACAGTTCTTTTGAAATGTATACTGTTTGAATACATTATTAAATCATTATGATGTGCTAAAATATCAAGCAACACAACAGTTTTCAACGGTGGAAATAATAAGAAATGTGTCTTTAACAGAAAATAATGATTTCTGAAGCATCACATGACTCTATATCATATGAAAGCACAGCCTTGGTGAGCATGAGAGACATCTTTTACAAAAAAACTCATCAACCCTGAAACATTTGAAGAGTGTAAATATGTAGGCAGTGAAGCAGCTCACCAGGATTTTGTAACAGAGCAAGTGTATAATGTCATGGTATGCCTTTACAGTACCCTGAAGATACACTGAAGATTACTAATTATTTCATGGTGTTTTTTTTTTTTTTTACTAATACAATTATTTTTGTTAGCTTGCATTGAGAACTGTGCTTTTATTCATAACATGGTTTTATTTGTTTGTCACTCTTGAAACCTATGCATTACATTTGGTAGTGTTTCTATATACACAGTGGATGTCAGCACTCTTCATACTATTCTCTGAGAAAATTCCAGCCATTAAAAAATCCATCAACTATTGATTTTCAGCCTTTACAATACAGTTTTAAAAGGTTTATTACTAAAGCAGTATTAAGCTGCATTCAATTACACCATGTTATTAAACCAGAGAGCAATGCAATTGGCCTCTGAACACACTATTCCGCACTGCATACCTAAAGAGTATTTTATCTGCCACAGTTTTGTTACAGTATACATCCATCCATTTGTTTGCCTATATGCACCAAGATACCATCAATCCATCAAATGTCAGCACATGTGATTTCTGCCAGCAGACCTTTGATTAAAGAACTCTCCCTTTTTTCTCGCCCCTGCCTCTTTCTTCTCTTTCTACAGCACACAATGGATTTATGTCATTGAAAATGCATTGGGTGAAGCAGAATCTGTTTCTGCATGCCTGCAGTTGCCTGAAGGAACGTGTGTTGCTTAGAGAAAGCAGAGAGATGCACAGACACACACACACACACACACACACACACACATACATACTGCAAGAAGGATTTTAATTTGTAATCATACGTATAAGAGACTCACATACAGAAAGTTGCAGTCTCAGAGCTTGCAGTTTATAGCTGGAATTGGACAACAGTATGACAGATGTTATAGAGGACATGTCTGGCAACAGCCTTCATGCTCTAATGAAAAAGGCATACAGTGTGCCTTTATTTAGGTCTTGTAAAGGTTAAACTTTTGTACTCAATGTATTGAATCACACAGCATAAAACTAGTGGTGAAGGCTATTTAATCATCCAAACAGACTTGCCATAGATGCATCAAAACATCAATGTCAGAAGGTTAGGTTTGGAACGGTCAGCTGACTAAGATCAGTTTTGTGTTTTGCAAGTTTTATTATAATCAAGAACAAACTTTTAGTTTTCTCCCAATGCAAAGTAAAATTAAAACAAATCAGTTGCAAAAAGCAATATTGTTTTATGAGCTGTCATGATGTTTTTTTGTTTTTGTTTTCAACAGCAAGTCAATGAAACTCTTTACTGGACATGTTAATATAAATAATACAATTTATTAAAATTTTATAAATAAAATGTATATATATATATATATATATATATATATATATATATATATATATATATATATATATATATATATATATATACATATGCAATTGAATTACATCTATTTTTCATAGTGACAAACGTACACAATCATTTTTATTGTTTTTTAAGTTTTTTGGAGCTTTTTGGATTTAGTCTCACATAGAGCTGTGAGAAAAACTTTACACATTCTAGATTCATTTGGAGCTCATTTGCAGCTTGGCAAGGACTCGTTTTAGATTTAATTTGGTTTTGGACTAGAATTTTGGACTATTTTTGGTTAAAGTGTTTCTAATCTGTTACAAGTTGATCATTTCAATGGCTATAATGGCCTAGTGGACTCTCAATACCAAAATCAACAGTGAATGAAGACCTTGCTACATTGCATCAGATTGCTCTTGCACTTGCACTTGTATGTTTTTATTCATCTTTATATTCTGCAAAGGTATTTGTCCTCTGAATGATTTTTGTAAGTCACTTTTACTGCCATTTCAAAAATGCTGAAATGTGTTCTGGGTTAAAAGGTAAAATTGTCAGTCATTGATACAACAGTGCGATGTTATCAAATTGCAAAGAAAATATGCCCATTTGTACAAGTCTCCACACCTTTCATCCATCTTTCAAGACAAAGGTTCATGACTAAGCAAATTTCTGCATTTATAATAATTTTTTTAATAATTTTGTCAAAGATTGTATCATCTATTTTACGTAAAACCATCACTAATCAACATGTAAAAACGGTCAAATGGTCTCTTCCTTTTCTAAGTAGGTGGTTCTTGGCTAGAACAAGCTGCAATGTGTAGTCTGGCTAGAAGAGACTTGCTGAAGTCTTTGGTCCGTACCGGAAACTGCCACCAGCCCACAGTGATCCAGTCACACAGGGACATGCATCTGTTTGAAGCTTGGCAGCCAGTCAAACTGCTATCCATACCAAACCTAGTATGAAAGTACTTCCTTTTCCCTTGTGAGATGAAGAGAAACAGAGACAGAGAGGGTGCAACACTGGCTTGGGGCAAATGAGACGTGGAGTCGTTTCCTGGCTAATTAAATCATTCTAATAAAATACCTCTGGACACAACACAAGAGAGGAGGCATTATTAAATCATAGCCCATGGTGTCAGCATGGAAACTTAAAAAGCACTGTCCTGCGGCTGGGATGAAGTTAGATTTCCAATGTAACTAATATGAAAAATTCATTACGGCTTCAGTGTTATTGGTATCTCCTATTAAAAATTGAGCGTTGTCTTAAAAAGGGAAGCTCAAAGTACCCTTATCATAGCCCAGCCTCACAGCCGGCATGATCAATCTGTATTTAAAGCAACGCTAATCATTTCAAACCAGTTGTGTGGCCTCTGCCAGTGTAAAAGGTCTGGAGGGCAAAGGGACACATTAAGCTATGCTAATCATAAAACTTCAAACCAAGTCAAACTGTTTTCTGATAGACAACCTTTTTTTTATTCCTTTGAGTTACATTACTTGTGTTAGATAACTGGGATGTGTGCATCAATATATGGCTTTGTTGTTAATGGTTTTCATATGCATTACAGAAAGCAGATTAACAGTTTTATTATTAATATCACACCCAGATATGAATAAGATGAATTATTGAATTATTACTATATATATATATATATATATATATATATATATATATATATATATAGTAATTTTAGTAATATAGTAATTTTGTTATTATTACAAATATTAGATATTGAAAAAATTAACAAATTGAGAAATGTTTCCTTGGCAATTACATTAAAAATTAAGTACTAAAATTACTAAAACTAATAATAAATAGAAAAAATTTAAAAATGAATCACATTTTAATCACAATAAAAGCTAATTCAAAATATAACTAAATATTTTAATGGTATTTGGATAATCAATGATTTAATTGTGCAGGCTCAGTTTCTCTTTTTTTTTCACTTTTAAATTACCTTAACTTGAAGTTAAAAACAAAAATTTATTAGCACTGTTAAATGCTATTAAATGCTATAAATTTAAAATTAAAATAAATAAATGTAAAAAATGTTCCTATGGCTCAAGTAGTAGAGCATTGCTTTAGCAGCACAAGGTTGTGGGTTCGATTCCCAGGGAACACGTTAGGTAAAAAATTTGCCTGAATGCATTGTAAGTCGCTTTGGATAAAAGCATCTGCTAAATGCATACATTTAAATACATTTTCATACTGTACAATATCATAATGTTGTGATGCCTAAATAAATGAAATGTTTGATTTATCTACGAGTGCTGAGTGCTTTTATAGACTGTGAGTGAAAGATATTTATTTTATAATAATGTGGAAAGCACATTTTTCTTTATCATCATGACAAGAGGAATATTCCAGTCACGAGAGATCTATTTTTCATTGTAGATCTGTAAGTTCTTGACTTCAAGGACAGCCTCGTGTTTATAATAGCTCGTCGATGGGCGCCTCAGCTTAGAATTATGTGCTCACAATGTCCTTCTGCAGAGAAGCATTGCACCATCAGCAGTGATTTTCTCTACAATCTTCTACTGCTGTGACCTCCCTTCCACACGAGGACAGAAACCAATCCCATAAAACGACTATGTTTGACATCAACCTTTAACACACCCTGCCTTTGTAACGTCCCTGTGCTATAGAGATTTCTTTCTTTTGTTTTACAGCTGTCTTTAATTATTTTGTGTCTTTGTGTCAAAGCAAATTCAGCGTGAAGTGTGAACATCTAGTGGGCAGACTGACAGAGAGAGAGAGACCTCAGATTCCCTTTCAACCCTAGGGTTTTGCACACAGGGACAGACTCAACAAAGCAAAGGCTTGGAATGTGAAAATAAACCAGAGTCACTCAGCGATGTCCCCAAGAAAAACGAGACGGCGGGGGAGAGAAGAGGTGAGTGGGGGCAGAGCTGAGAAGGTGAGCGCTCGACTCTAGCTTAAGAAAGAAGGGGCTACACTTCCAAGAATTCAGTGCTGTTCACTGATGACAGACTTAATGGTTTTTCGCTGTTGATATATGAAAACAATGCTGCGTCTTCTGAAAATACACCGCAACACTACAATGTTGGACCTGCAATAATTAGCACAACAAAAACACCAGGATGCTACTAATGGAAAACCCTTTGCATGATCCTTCACTAGTCAGACAGTAATTAAAACCATTCTGTGTGTTCATAATTATGTGGAGTCCTGAGACGGTACTGTATTGATCTGGGATTAAACAAAATGCATGTCCTAATGAAACACCTACATTACTGTCATCAGCGCTATGATGGCTCATTAATATACTAATATCTGTCCTCCCGAAAGGTGTGCGGTTATGTATATGAGAAAGAGAGAGACAGAGAGGGAATCAGACACTCCTCACAGACCATTAATGCAGAACATTTCATATTCCGGGAGAATAATTTCCATATGCTTCCTCATTTTAAGCTGAACTCACAGAGCATGAGGGAATTCTGCTGTACTTATAATGCACATGAAAACCTTCTATTTTTGTAAAAAAAAAACAATATATATACATATATATATATATATATATATATATATATATATATATATATATACATATATATATATATATATATATATATATATATATATATATATATATACATATATATATATATATATATATATATATATATATACACATATATATATATATATATATACATATATATATATATATATATATATATATATATATATATATATATATATATATATATATATATATATAGTTAAATAATCAGATGTCTGTTATTCCTCCTTTACTGACTGTTTGTTTATCTTAAACAGATTAAAAAAATAATTTTACTTATTTATTTTTAAATTTATCATCATCATGGCATTCGTCAACTTTAGACTAGAAATTTTTGACCAGGTTTATTCATCTATTGTCAGCAAAACCTGCACACACAAAATGATTCACAAGCAAAGAATGTTTCTGATTGGTTAATGGGTTATCAGCTTTTAGTTAGCTGGTCATTGGTTATTTTTTTTAAAACATTATATATACTAACATACTATTTAACAATATTTTGATTTATCTTTTATTTTTATATATTCACATTGTTACTTTTTTTATAATTGTATGTGCTTTTGCCAATTTTATCAGATTTTTTTTAAGTATTTTTATTTCATTTTTATATAATCTCTAGTTTTAGTAAGTTAAGCAACTTTTTTAAGTTAGTTTCCAAAGCAGCCTTTAAATAGTTTTTTTTGTAAGTTTCTCTTTCCAAAAAAAAAAACATTTATGTTTTACACTATTTCATCTTTAAATCAGTTAGTGTAAACAACATTATATAGTTTTAAGTTTAGTTAAGAATAACAACACTATTAAATAATGCCTATTAAAAGGTAGACATGCTCTGACAAAGTCATATTTTATGCATATATCCATGCAATATTTCAGAGATGTAATTATATTACAGTAGATGATGTACTGAAGTACTTGAAGGATTCTTGAAAGCGTGAAATTATATCTATCAGGTATTAGGGATATAATAGGAACTTATGCACAGTTTACCCATGTGCAGACACACACACACACACACACACACAAATGACTGTCATCATGTTCCTATTAGGACTAAGCCTTTTGTTTGCCAATGTTTTTCTTTCATTAAGATCATAAGGGGTGTTTAATGTGAGTCCTAAAGGAGTACCATCACATTTCAAACAAGGACTCTTCATGTAGCTTAAAGAATCAATCAGCATGCGGCAACATCACCATAACTGCGCCATTATGACAAAATGATGAATGCTAATTGGTCTCTTTGGAATGTGTTGCTTTCAAAAATGAGATGCGAGTCACCACAGAGCAGTAATGAAGAATTCATGCTGCGTCTTTGTGGCAAAAGGTCAGCCGCTAACGTTTGCGGCCACTCTCGCTCGCCTCCATTACCTCTGCCAGGGCTGGACCGGGTTTTTCCTCCATCTCTCATAAATACTTAACCTGCCCCCTCTCTGGATAGCTCAGCGCAGGACAGAGGCCTCGGATGGATGATGCCCATGAAGCCAGAGGACTTGGGGTCTGAATCTAAAATCGCTCTAGACGTAGGATACAGTGTATATTTTGTGTTAATTCACCTGCTGGGTCATCCAAGGCAGCACTAGTGCAAAGATAGCAAACTTAGCCTTGATCCGAGCCATAGTAAATTAAATGTACTATTTCTGCATTCAAGTCAACTAGAACAAGGGCACTTATTTTGGATGCATCTTTAAAGGACAGAGAATGCCACATAAAGCATTCAAGAGAAGCAATGACTCATGTGCTGCACATTAATACCCCAAATTGTTGGTAGCTAAGTGTTTTGGGGACCAAAAAAAAGAAGAAAAAAAAAAGCACTTATAAGAGACTAGCACAAAGAGCGTGGTAGAATAACTCATCTTTACCCACAGAGACAAATGGATTTGCATTAAAGAACTCCCTTTGGAGATGGGAATGAAAATAGCAGACATTGAGGGTTTTACGACCTTGAATCCAAAATGAAAATATGAAGTAGGGTTGTAAAGCCTTAAAAAGTTGCAGTATTTGTTGAGGCTCTCTGGGGGGTTATTTGCAACACCAATTATTACAATGTATCCATTTTCCAATTTGTCCATTTTGTTTATCAGCGCATTTTAAAATGGTAAAATCTTAAAATTAAAAAACATTTTTAAAAGTTGTAATGAATTAAATTTGTATTGATTAAAATATATATTTTTATTATTATTTTCTAAAATATTTTATTTCATATTTTATATATTATGCTACAAAACTATATTTTGAGGAAAACATTACTTTTTTTACCCAAATATTAAAGAAAGTTGTGCATCAAAATCTTGCAATATTTCTTGAGGCTCTCTGAGGGGTTATTGACAACACTAAATATTAAAATTGTATACATTTTTCAAAATGTTATGACATTTTTTATATAAATCTTTTTAAAAAATAAGTAATTGCTCTTAATTTTTCTTTTTAAATTGTATAATAATTTATGAATTTATATTTTAATAAATACAAAATATTACTGTTTTATCATTTTAATATTTTATATTGAATAAGTGAAACAACATTAAAAATTTTATATATACTGCAAAACTGTAATTGACGTATAACATTACACTGCAGTAATATTAAAGAAACTGCATATCTCTATCCAAACACTTTCATGCAGTAGCAGTCTTGGTTACTTAATCAAACTAACAGTGGGAAATGTTATTAAGCAATAACTATTTTCCATTAATTTTATTTTATTTTTTTTTTATTTTGCCAGACAACCAAGAATGTAGTATTTTAAAATATGCATTTTGTGTAATATATAAATTTTTACCAGACCCCTGAACCATCTCGCCACTTTCCTTATGCAGAGAAAACAAACAAACCAGAGCTATAGTTCCTAAAGCAACTGAATAATGCAAAGAAAGATGTGTGCGCTCTCACTGTGGCATCATTCAAGATTTAGTTAAAATAAGAACTCTGAACTTATATAAAAAACTACTTAGAATGCAGCTAAGAACAAACCATGTTTGGATAAACATGTAAGTGTAACACATCTTAGTCATTTGCATTCATGAGGAATGTTGTACTTCAGGACACAATCAGTCACAGACATTTTGTAGATGACCCTTATAACAGCTGCCTTGCACTTTCAGCTTCCAGCTCAATCATGTTCAAAAAGGTCATGAAAAGTATGAGATAAAGTGAAATACTATCACATAGCGGGAAACTGAAGAATACAGTGTTGTACTCAGGGGTCCTAAGTGTGCTGTGAGTGCTTTCTGAAGACATCAGTCCATTCCTTCATAATTATTTGTTGAAAAAATATCAAATAACATTCCATCTCCTCAACAAAACTGCATCTGGGAATAACCTTAAAAAAAAAAAAAAAAAAAAAAAAAACAGCCTTTGGATGCTTGCATTATGGCTGTGTGCTCTCTGTGAATTTGTTTATTTGGAGCATTGCAATTGCGTCATAAGTTATTTATTCAAATTAATTTGATTCAGTGATACAGTAAAGGAATATTTTTTTTCTTAATGGGTTTCAGAAAAAAAAAGTGTTCGTTGACTAATTTCAGGAAGCTGAGGAACACTCAAAGACAATGAGAAAGAGAGAGAGAACATTATACCAAACCTCCTGAGAATTTCTCCGACATACTGCTGCTCTCTATAAATCTTTCTCTCTCCTCTTTTCCTCTCCATCACTCTCCTTCTGTAAGCCTCTGTTTCTGCCTCTTCATCTGTGAGTAATGTGTGAACAATTTTCCACACTACACCTCACTCATAATTAGTGCTAATAGGCTCACTCGGGCCAAATGAAAAACTCTCTTTCTCTGATTAAGAATGGTAAAGTGGGAAAAGAAGACCAGTTGGAGAAAAACCAAATTACAGGGCTTTGTGGTGATTTTAGGATTTCTTAAGGGAGGGCAATTAATGAGCCAATATGCATGTATAGAGGTTAAAAAGAGGATTATTACAAAGAGAAACACTCCAGATGAATTTTCAACATACTGTATAGAGTTTGATTAGATGTACAAACTTTAACATTAATAACAAAACATATGGGAAGTATTTTCTCCTAACTTTAAAAGTTGATAATCCTATTAATTTTGCTGTCCTATGTACAATATGCGATATTGTAACTAACTACTATATTGTTGTCCTAAACAAAATATGATTTTTCAGTTACATTTATTATTTAGAGGTAGCATTGTTGATCCATGCAGTCTATGACCTTTTCAGAAAAGGCTTTCAACCCATTTTGGGTTCAAACTCAGGTAAATGTGTATGAACTGTCTTCATGTTCAATAATGGCATGGTGTATATAAGTCAAAATTTTAAAAAAGAAAAGCTTTTTATCTCCTATTTTTTACAATTTACTTTTTATGCATGCATGTATGTATGCATGCATGCATTTTTTTTATTTTATTATTATTATTCATTATTTAGAATATAAATCCTTTGTTACATTATAAATGTTCTTAGTTTTACATTTGATCAGCCTTTTTTATTGCTTTCTCTTTCCTTGCTAAATATATACAGTACACACACACACACACACACACACACACACACACACACACACACACACACACACACACACACACACACCTTTGTTTTTGAGAAAAGTGAGGACATCCCATAGACATAATGGTTTTTATACTGTACAAACTGTATATTCTATCGCCCTACACAAACCTTACACCTAACCCTAACCCTCACAGGAAACTTTGTGAATTTTTACTTTCTCAAAAAAACAAAACAAAAAAAAAAACAACCTCTGTTAGTTTTATAAGCATTTTGAAAAATGGAGACATGGGTTTTGTCCTCATAAGTCACCCTCTCCTTGTAATACCTGTGTCATACCCATGTCATCATACAGAGTTGTGTCCTGATATGTCACAAAAACATGCCCCCCCCCACATTTTTTTAAAGAACAGCATTTAGAATATAAATCTTATATCTATATATAGATAGATACAGTACTGGATAATTATTACATTAACCTAATAACAACAACAACAACAACAAAAAAAAAAAAATAGATAAAGACATCTCAAAAAGAGGTTTAGAGGTTTGAACTCCCTTTGGAAACAATAATGGGCTGAGAAAAACAGGAGAGTAAAGATAGTAGGAAAAGGAGGTTGTATTTCCAATCCGAATCACCAACTCTCACATGAAAAATTTCCTGTCAACGCAGAACATTGGATTGAAATAGATTACTAGAATACTTGCAAATCCCTTTTGGCTTCGACAAGAACTCTCACTCCCGACTCCATGAGAAGAGCCTGCTGAGGGGTGACGATGGTGGTGGTGGTGGAGGGCGTCTGTTTGAAGTGTTTAAAGCCTGTTTCTCATCCCTGATCCTTCATTATACCTCTCCCATATATATTACTTCTGACGGAATCTATTAACATTTCATAATGGTAAGATTGACTTTCGAATTCTTCAACATTGGCAACATCACCTCTACAGCATTATGCGCAAGCTCCAAAAGTCCTACGGCACCGAGCAGAATGTGCTGTCAATTATTTGATAGAGGAAATAAATAAATAAATATCATGGCACAAAGCTGCATGTTGCAGAGCGTGATTGAATAAGGCTGCTTTTGATACAAGCAAACGGATTCCTAAACCTTGCTAACTGCGGGGAGAGTTCTGAGAGGGAAGCCGAAGCACAGAGAAATATCTACATACTCCAGACGCAACGCACATGCAGGCCTTGTGCAAGCCTTCAGACTGACGTTAAAAGCTTCAGAAACTGTTCCAAACTTTGCCTTCAGCTCCCACTTGCAGACACGCACTTCTGTGAGTCCTCTCTGTCTGTCTCATGCTTCTCTCACTTGCTCGGAGAGTAGAAAATAAATAAATTAAGCCATTTCAGAGTCAGAGATAGTCGTTTCGCTTCAGTGGATCATCTGTAATTGTCACAAATGACAGAATCATTCAGACATTTTCTTTTTTTGCATGCATGAATAACTCGAAAATGAAAAAGAGAAGAGGAAATGGATACTGGTAATTGGTTGTAATTGTCTTGTTTTTGAGATGGGGAACCGTGCTTCTGCAGGTCAGATGGATTTAAATGCAAATGCACACTGTTTTTCGCTTCACTTTAACTTTAAACCTGTCCCGCATAGCCACAGCCCATTGGTCTGGACTGGGAAGATTATTTCTCATTTCCTCTCTTGAAGAAGAAATTACCTTCTCTCTGAAGGAGAGAGAGAGTGACGTAGGAAGACAACTTGTGCTCAAGGTATCTATAATTCTTATATGTCATGGAGTATTTCACAGGCAATTTTTAAGTTTAGCAGCCTCGCACATATGCATGCATGAATGAATAACCATCTTTCTCTCTCAAACAATCACATACATTTTCAATACATTTTAGTTGTTTAACAGCACTGTCTGGTTTAAGACAGACAAATAAGCCCAACATAATCCTTCAATATGTCAAACTCCTGAAGACTTCACAGGCAACCACTTTATTTGCTATATTCCTGGTTTATTCTTTGCCTTTGTCATCTTTTATTTCTTTAGCCTCTTTATCCTGAATTTTAACATTATTGTATTCTAAAAGGCCTGAGCCTCAAATTGTATGTTCATAATATAGCAAATATATTAATAGCAAACATCTAAAAATCAAAGTTTCCGATTGGATTTTTTTTGGCTTCTGTCCAGTTTCTATCATAAACCCATATTTAAAGGTAAGAGTTTTGTGAGATGTTTTTAAAAGCCATTTTAACTCAGCATTTTAAAACAATGCAGTGCTCACTCATGTACACAAGTTTATTTCCACCATGGAACAAAAAAAATAAAGTAATTGTGACTTTTTATCTCAGAATTCTGACATTTTCTCATGATAGAGAGTTTATACCTCAGGATTTAATTTTTTTCTTCTAAGAACTGAGTTAGAAAGGAATTGTGATGGAGAAAAAGTATTTTATTCCATGACTGAATCAAGCTTTCATATGCATGAGACACATTACAATGGCAAAAAAAAAAAGTGTCCATAGAAAAACAATGAAAAGAAAGCACAGTGGAAAGATGCATTCATTCAAAACCATAAAAACAGTATTGAGGAATAGTTGAAGAAAGTACTGCACAGAACACAGATGTCTCGAGACTCATATTTATGAGATGTGCCATTCTGGAAATAACAGAAATAGCTGAAAGATTATGCACAGTTGCTACTGTAAACGCCAGGGATGCTTGACTTTTTATGGGTTTTCCTTGTGGAACCTAAGGGATGTGTCATATAATATCTAATATTAAACTCCCACAGTCAGTTTCTTCTCATTGATGCTTGATGTGTAATACACATGAAGAGTGGTTCTTCAGTCCAATGAGATTTCATTGTGGGTGGAGCTGTTTGACTTGATGCCGCAAAACAATCAACATTGTGTAAGTAATATTTTTTTATAGTCAAAATGCTGCAATGGGAGACCAAAATTCATACTGCAAGACTACATTCAGAATGGATGTGATGCTATAAAGAAATTTCATAATGACTGGTATTAAACATGACGCTGTTACGCATTACATTATTAGCTGCAAATAGCTATTGACAAAACAACACAGACTTTATTATAATAAAAACACTACATTCAAGATAAATCAATTACATACAAAACTTCAATGCATTCATATATGGAAAGAGTTCAAGAACCTGCTTTTTTGCCTTCGTATTGTAAAATGTGCTCGACTGCAAGTGTACAATTCTGCCTAAAGGAACATTTTTCACCTTTTACAGCAAGGTGTCTCATTTCACATTACTTTTACCATATTTCTACTAATTAAAAGAGCAGAAAATGAGAAGAAAGGATCAAGTATGAGATAAATGAAGACAGAAAGAACAAGTTAGAAAATGTTTGACATTGCTGCTTTGTTATTCAAAGCACGCTGTTATTTCTAGATTACTGACTGCAAATGTCAAAGGGGAAAAAAGGGATTTGTAAGCAGGTAAGACCCAGTGTGCTGTTGTGCAGGTGGGCATGTATGTTATATGTGTGTCTATGAAAAGGTTTAGTGTAAAAAGTTGGCCCAAGGGCATTTTAAAGGTATAACACATAGATAACAGAACACATGCTGTGAGGTACGCACTCGGCGGCAATCTTCAACAAACACTTTCAAACTGTAATGTCACATTGAGGTCGGAGCACTAAATGTGTCAACATGCCATTTCGGCCAACACTCACTCCCACAAACTGAATTAAGGCCAATCCACTAAATGTCACAATGTGGCCTTAAATCCAAAGGACCATGCTTCTGGTCACCTTTGTTGTGTTGGCCATGAATCTTGCCCTGGTCCAATTCAAAACCTCAAATAAAAGCTCAAGATTGCTCAGAACTTGACTTTCCCATAGACCTCTGTGCGCTCTTGGTGGAGGACTTTTAGGGTGAGTGCTCACTTGTATAAGAGTGTTGCCAGGGGAAATCACTACAATTGTCATGCATTGAGAACTGCTCTGGCATTTAAAAGGAGCTCCTGAGACCGACGACAGTAACTTAGAATTTTCAATCAGCTTCTGAAATAAACTCTCCTCATGCTGGCAACGGAGTCAAGAACTCAGCCTTCACCCTACGCCGACCTCACACTTACACGCACACACTCCGAATCTCACTCTCCTGTTCTCCAGAGGAAAGTGGTATGATGACAATGTCCTATATTCAAACTCTCTGCTCGGAAATCAAAGACTTCAGAATAATAATGATTAATATACTAGAGTTTTGAAGATATCACCTTATTAAGGATTTTGGGAATGTTATTAGGATTTTTAGTCAGGTAATCTAGTGAGCACTACAAAAACTATGTCAAATTATTTCATCATGTGAAATGCCACAATGAAGGTTTTGCCAAATTCCCTTTTTGAACATGATTTTTCATTATGATTCAGCATGTGAACGCTTGACACGGAGTCCATAAATGGTTCACCCAAACCATTAAGCAATGGTTTAATAATATGCCAAATGTATGTTAAAATTACAAAGACATTGCATCAGCGTTGCCAATGCATACCGAAAAGGGTCAGAAATTAACCAGGGGATGAGGCTCGGCACATAGAGTAACAAAACTGCTCCAAGAAAGTAAGTGATTTTGTTTTTTATTTGGAAAATGTGATTGATGATTAAATAATTGTGGACAGATTGATAGAATTGAAAAAAAAAAAAATCTGTCTTTTAGTAATCTGTCTAAACACTGGGGCTGAATAGTTATGGCATGCTATCGGGATAGCAAGATTTCTTAAAATAAAGTTAAATCAAAACAGTTAACCTTGAATTCAGTGCACTGAACCAAACTCCCAGAGAACCAAATGCCAACAATACTGTAGTACTTGCAGTTGATAAGGGTCTGAAAACTTTTACAAGAAACCGCAGGTAATTTCTATGTTGGTGCATCTTAAACTTCCAAACACTGGAAAGTTAAAAAAAAATCCTATTATCTATTCGTAAGCATCACAGAAAACCTTATTCTCTGAGGTCAGGCTTTCACAGTGGGTTTATAGAACCAAAGATCATCACCATCATAATGTAATATCCAACCTAGTACATCAACATAGCTAGGGAGTCTCATTGTAGTAAATAAACAGCTTACTTTTCAATCTTGCTGTTCTCAGATGATTTCTTAAATAACGGGGTGGTTTCTCTATGACTCTAGTACCCCGCTGACAACATAAAACTCCACAGTGGTGCTCTGCCCTATCCATGACCCCTCTACATCACATAAAGGTTGTGACACCCTTTTAGAAAGCATGGGGGCAGGAAGAAGAGAATGAAATAATTCATATACTCTGGTACACAACTATATACTACCCTACACAACTACAGGGCACCAGACAGGATATGGAGAGTTAAACTGATAGTTCACTCAGAAAAAAAAAAGTAATTGCTTACATGTTGTTGCATGATTAGTTATCCTCATCCATTTTTCACACAACACTATCATACAAATTTAGAAGACCATTTTTATGATACTTTTATGGCTCTTTTGTGTCCTGGAAACCACATCAGCAACCAGTGGATCAACTGCAGTGAATGAGAGCCCAAACAGTCACAACACCAGTCCATCAATTACTATCTTGTGAAGTGAAATGCTGTGTGTTTGTAAGACAACAATCTATCATTAAAGCATTTTAATTTTTTCTTCAGATTCTGACCAAAATACCGCTTCATAATAATGCTTCCCCAAGTGAAATAGTCTTTCCCTGTTGTCCTCTCACATCAAACTTTACTATTTTCGCTTCTAAGATCTGTGTATATTTCTCTCCTGATTCACACAAAACTACATTTAGACTTAAGAAAGCAGCAATATGGATTTGTTTTTTAGCTGAATTATTCCATTAAAGAATAATTACAGACTTTTTCCTTAAAAAAGCAACCCAGTTACTCTGACTCGGACATGCACAGCCACCTCTCAGCCCACTGTGGCAGAAACTGGAGAAGTTGCTGATTAGATCAGAGAGTTACTCACTCCAGAATGAGTCATTCAGACCACTTGGCAAGAATGCCAACACGTCACATGCCTTTCACTCTCCACTGCCCCTAATCAAGAGCCCTGTTCAGCAGATGGGTGGAGGCAGGGGGCTTCCCACAAATAGAGAAGGGGAATTGCTTAAATAAGATAAGCAACAGTATGGAGGCCCTTGCCATTACTCTCTAATGAGGGAGAATTGAGTCCTGCAGGCTTTACGGAAAAACAGCTTGAGGAAGACTGAACAGAAAGGTTTTTCCAAGACCTTTCCAAATGAACTGAGGGGAGGTAATGCTAAAGGTGAATTAACCTCAAAACCTTAGTTTCAAAGATAATGGCTATAGTTTATTCCAGAACTACGGTTGACGACAGCTAGAAATAATAAAATATACAAAACAGTGATGAATGTAACAAAGAATACAACATTACTTTAACAGAATACTAAATAAGTAATTATTATTTACAATATCCAAACAAACAAAGATGATCAAGGCCCCTGACTCTGAACTGACACTCACTATATATATATATATATATTTGACAATAAAATATTGTTTTGTATATCAACCCAAAACTTTCACTGTGAAAAAACAGTTCATTATATAACTTAGGTCTCGAAACATGACAAACACAGCAACAATATTTCTAAAGTCATTTGAGGAAATTTCATCCAACACAGGATGGAGGCAACTGGTTTGTATGAAATGAGAGAGCGTGAGTCTGAGGTGTGATATTAAGAAAATAAAAGCGTTGAGTTTATGTATGCATGAGCAGTCTGATATACAGTGTAGCTATAAAAAAATATCCGACTGTGGGATGATGCAATTGATCAGTCAGGATCAAGCATTTGTAAAGAGAAATTTGTAAAGTGATCGTTATAAGCATTGTGATTCAACTTATGACAGTTTGGTAAGAAACACATTTGGTTGACAACAGCTATTAAAAGTTTGGAGTATTAATAGCTGAAAACTGCACAGAACAAAATGTTTTTTGTTTTTTTTTTGGTTCAGAAATGTCAGCTTGATTTAAATCTGCCAACAAATGAGCCGTATCAAGAAAAAGCAAAACAGGAGGACTTTTGTCTGTTTCATTAATAGCATTATTTGTGCCTTAAACTACATAATTCTTACTCACTTTATATTTGTACAAGTTACTGACCCGTGTCTTTGCAAATGGAATCGAAAATTCATGCATAATTTGCTTAGTGGATTTTAGCATTTAAGTCTATAAATGGAAGAATATTTATCAAATAAATAAAAATAGCTCTTTTATTTTATTTTGTGGTTGTATTTGCTCTTGGTTGCATAAAACCATGCCTTCAAGTAGATATACTATTAAAACTGTAATGAGGATTTTTATTTTATTTTTATAATGTATTCTGTAGCACTGTGCCAACTACAAAATGAACTAGAAAAGATTGTCTGATAGCTTAATATACTAATTTATCTTCGCCGCAGAGACATACTGTAGGTCTGTTTACATAAAATGCAGACACTATTGCAGATTACAAGTTTTTGGCATAGAAATGCGACCACGTTAAGAATAAATCAACTAAGAAATTGGTTCCTCAAAACACATTTATTGTCGCATCTAGACTTTTATTTAGCAGACAAGACATATCTGAGGGATTCCTCATTTATCCATGCAGCTGGCAGGGTTCAATTTATGGTTAGCTATTTTGAATATCAGCATTTGTTGTATCCAACCCCAATACACTCTTTACTGTAAATCTGAATGAGCTGATTCGGTTTACTAGTAGATTATTTTTGTCATCTCCTTACCAAGAGCACTTCAAGTGTGGAGCTTCTAAGAGCAAGCCTGGGGCAATAAAAGTGCTGGGAGATTTTTCGGAGGGTAAAAATCTGGGGAACATACAGTTCTTTAGCAATCACAACAACATGACAGCCTACTAAGATAAAATCACAATACCCTCCTAGTTTGAAATATCAGCACAGACTACTGTTGTAGTCTTCACAGTCTCAGCGCAATACATCTGCATTTATGACAAATGTGCCACAAGTATTTTCCAAAAGCAGGTTTAATTAATCACCTGTGCAGGCTTTTACAAAAAAAGAATACATCATAAAGAACTCTTACTTATCTTGCAGAGTTATAAATCATCAGCGTTAAACATATGGTACCTTTCATTGCATTCCGTTGTAATTATGGTGCAGATTATTTTTCATTAGGCATCACTCCCATCACAGATGGAACAAGCACATATTTTGAGCTTCATGAAGCTAACAGTACTTTATATCACCACAAATAGCTCGGGAGAAGGATTTACTATCTTTACAAAGTGAATTACAAAGATTTAAAGATACAAAAATGCTCATCTTATGGAAGTTTAGTATTAATAATTTTTTAAGCCTAGGGTTTTACCATGTTCAAATCCATTTTTTTAAATCCTGTTCAGCCTAGGCTGTCTCAAGTGTATACTGCAAGAAACCATGGATGAGCTATAGGTTTTTTTTTTCTGTGGTTTTATGGCTACAGCAAATGCTGGCTGCAATGAATTCAGAGTCACAGTGTGATACCTGCTTTCTTGTTTGAGGCTTGAGCCAATGTTCCTAGAGCTCAGTCTTCTGCCTGCATGACTGTCCTCCAGATGACCCATGTTCCTTTCTTTGCATGCTTTCTCCTATTTTCTTAGTTAACCAGCTAAGGACTCATGGCCATATAGACAGACATAAAGATAATGCTTTTCATACAACATTCCAGTAAACAGAGTTATCAGTGAGGTGCATAGGAGTGCGGGAAAAAGCAACACTACTGATGCAACAGACCTTGAAAGATACTCAGGGACATACTGTTAATAGAGCAGAAACAACGGCAAATGTATGTATAGAAGGATGATTCAAGGATCAAATTTATCGGAATAGTCAAAGTATTTTCAATCTGAATGACATTCTCCTGCAATGTCCTGGTGGATTATACATGTTGTTAAGAAATCTCTTAAGCTCTCATCAAAGAAATGGCTTATACATAATGACATTCCTTAGGGACTGCATACACATTTAAAAGGGTCTAGAGTGTGTTGGAAGCACCAGAAGCTACAACAATTATAAATGTCTTGCTGTAGTAATATATGACCTAAATTACACATAGACACCGTGGATCTGCTTCTTAGTGCTTCCAATTGAACATAATCATCTTGTAGTCAAATTGTTCAGGGCATATTTTTTGCTGCCAAAGCAGCAAAGCCATAAACACCCCTGATGTTAGACTGAGTGAAAAACTAAGGCAGCCTTTTGTTTAACGAGCCACAAGTTAAGCATTAACTTTGTGGAACACGAGAACGTGTTACAAACAAAACCAGAATAACAAAGAACCACTCTCAACTGCATTTAATTGTTAACTTTGCTTGTCTCTGAGCATGTCACGATGCTGACACTTTAACACACACTAACTGCTTTCCCTCCAGAGAAGCAAAGACAGACGCTCTCTGATCTGAGAACAGGGGATCAGCGCGTCTGTCAGGAGCTGTGGAAGAATAAACAACAGGAGCAAACTGGTTTTGAACGATGAAGGGGGGCAAAGGCTGTTATGTTGTCAGAGGAAATGGAATGTGCCGATCTGCCTGCATTTCTTCCTGCTTGTTCTGCTGACAACAAAATAGAACCTTAGCCTGGGAAAAATCATGGTGTTCATTTTAAACTTACAGATGGGCATAACCGTTTTGGTGAACATGGCCCCTTTTGCCTTTTATGAGGCTAGGAAATGTAAAATGCTTATTAAGATCGAGATATTAGGTTGTGCAAAATTCGGAATTGAAGAATCTGCTCTCTTTTAATCTATGAGGTAGAACTGGAATTGGCCACTCTCTGCAAAGCTTAACTAGAATTTGAATGAGGAAAAATCTACATTGATAATGTATTCTGGGAAATGAATATGTTTTCCATCTTAGTCCAGAAAATGCTATTATAAGTTATCTGTCTGTCAGTCTGTCTGTATGTCTGACTTTCTAAATTCAAGGCTTTTAAAACTTTTTTCAAAACTTTCAGACAACACTTAATAAATAAATAAATTAATTTCTTTACATTCCAAATTAATTTGATATTTATATTATATAAACAAATAGAAATCCTGCATCAGGTTTGCTATATTATATTGTATTGAAATTAAAGAATTTAGTTGAAATTTAAAAGGCTCTGATTGGTGAACAAACCTGCAAGATTTCCCTAGGAAGATGCTGCTTCAAGATCCACATCGACCAGAGCTTGCACGTTAAAAAGTCAAGACAGGTGTCAGAGAAAAACTCAGTATAGTGATTGAAGGTAAACAAGTGCATTGACCAACAACTGGCAATACAATTATTGCTGAAAAGCCAAACAGAAAACACCAGTTACCCAGTTCCTGTCAGCGCTTAGTCAAGTTGTTCACTCTTCAACATCCAGAAAGCTAAATCTCAGCTGGATCGACTAAAATGCCATCTTGCTGTTTTTTCCTCAGACACTTTCCATTTGGCAGATGATATGAAAATGTATTTAATCATTGGACTGGCCTCAACCCAAAGCTTATAATTTAACAGCCTCTGTTAGTCTGACATACTTTCTCAGAAGAAAATGTCAATCTGCTAAACCTCCTTGCACCACCTCAGCCTCTGCATTAACCCTTCTGTCTGACAGCTAGTTATTAGCTCATTCTCTCCGATTGACCAGTCATTTTGAACTCTCGTTTTTCATTAGTTCCTCACCAGGCTTTCTAATGGGTCTGGTGGCAGATAAGCACACAACTCTGGGATAGAAGCACAGCAGGACAGGATATGACATTGCGGGCTGGGGCCCTATAAAGGTTCAGCGATGGTAAGAAAAATCTCATATGAAATGCCATCGAAGCCAGCTGGCTCATAACAGGAAACCAGTCCTGATAATAGTTATTTGTGCAGTGATAGGGCGTAGGGCTGAGAGCACACTTCTCTCAGATAAAGGCTCAGGGAGCACAGCCTACTAATAGTATCAAAGTGTAGAAAAAAGAGGGGGTGAGTAAAGATGGCAGCGCTGAAAGCAGAGAAGAGGACAATGAACTGTCAGTGAGCTGCTCCATCAATAGCACAGTGTTGTGGGAATTCTACAAAAGGGCCATAAGGGAAATGTGTGAAAGAGTTGTCAATACCCTCTCTTCACCCGATGTGGGAACACAATCTATAACATCACCTCAAAAACACAACTCTTTCTTGCAGGTCTAAAAAAAAGATCTGTGGTGACCTGTGAGAGTGAGGATTAAATTGTCATTTTGGCATGGAAGCTGAACTCACTGTACGGTCAAAAGCAGGGTCAGGGCCCTTAAAGCACAGGCACAGTTTGGAACACTACCCCGCTGCACTCAGAACCTGTGACTCACTCTGACTGTAAGAGATTGACTGGCAGTGTTATTGTTGTATGACTGTGACAGAGAACTTAAAGGGGTCATATGACGTTGCAAAAAAAGAAAATTATTTTGTGTATTTGGTGTAATGAAATGTGTTTATGCATTTTAAGGTTAAAAAAAACATTATTTCCACATACTGTACATTATTGTTTCTCCACTATGCCCTGCCTTTCTGAAACGCATTGACTTTTTCAAAGCTCATCGTTCTGAAAAACGAGTTGTGCTCTTATTGGCCAGCTATCTAGTGAGTTTTGATTGGTTGACCGCTTAACCGTGTGATGGAAATGTTACACCCCTTACCATACTGTGATGCCGTGTCCCGGCGCAACGAGACAAAACCAATAAAACCCATTATAAACAATGCATTTTTTACATCTATTGGGGACATAATTACTGATCATAATTACTTCTGCTATCTTTTAACATGTTGTGTTGCATCGCACAGCGTAAACATAAAACCATGTCTGCATTTGTGATCAGAGAAATGACAAACAACAGGCGCTACTCTGGACTGCTCAAAACTCGCGTTTGAATCATCATATGAAAACATACTGAAAGGCTGTGAGTCAGCAGTATTTGTCAGCATCATAGACTGTATGTGATCAGCATGTGCACCGAAGGGGAAACGGGAACTGAATTCACTGGAAAACTGGCATTGTAGGCCACTCTCCCAAGAAACAGTCATTGTCCCCTGTAAAATCCTTTGCACACATTTGAATATTTGGTTTGAACTGTTCTGGAACAGTGTTGTAAACTCAACTTAACCACTGATTTCTAGTTGTGTCCTCTTTAACCCTCTGGAGTCCATTAACGCATATATGCGTTTTGAGTCATTTTCTCCGGATAACCCCGAAAAGAACTTAAATTACACTCTCAGTTTTAATTGTACAGATAAGAGCAATACATCAATCGAATCTGTAAAGGGTCTACTTTTTTTTGGATACAGACATAATAACAAAACACCTTTGTGCACTTATAAAATAAAGATAACAAACAAGGTATGCTGTCTGCAGTCTTTGTCTCCGCTGATCGTCATGTACAAACACGTCATTAAAATGAACTGTAACTCCGTGAATACTCAACGAAGAGATATGAGAGAGATATCTATAGAAAGCCTGAAATGTCTACTTTTAAACTAAACAGGTGCTGAGGAAACAAATATTCTGAGATAAAGTAATCCATATGAAAACAACGCAATGTCTATTTTTTATATCTCCGCTCATTATATCTAATGTGACCACGCCCCCGCGCTTAACGCGCTATTCAGATTCAAACTGAAGCGCGCTGCTTGAATACGCACAACGCAGAAGAAAAAGCAGCGAGACTGTTCTTCAAGTTTTTATTTTATTTTACTGTTTGCTTCGTGATGAGAGGAATAAGACATAAATCAAGACCAAACAAAGTAGTTTTGCTTTCACAACAAAACAGCATCTCAGCATGGTGGCGGCAGCAGCAACAGTATTACAGTGAGAATCAAAGTAACACCTTCTTTGTTTGCATATACATTTGGGCGGTGTTATGCAAATCTTCCTACAGAGTGACATAGACATGTGGGGGCGTGCTTAATAAACGAGGCATTTTAGGAGGGTGTGACTGACTCTTAACTTTCATAAAGAATCTCTCTTTGGGTTTGAGACTTTAGTCTTTGCAACTTTAGGGATCTTATCTATTCACAAACAGTTTGTAACAATCCAAAGAGAAAAGAAAACTTGAAATAAATTAAAGGTGATTTTCTCAATATTTCTTTTTTTTGCACCCTCAGATTCCAGGACAAATAGTTGTATCTCGGCCAAATATTGTCCTGTCCTAACAAACTACATCAGTTGATAGTTTATTTATTCAGCTTTCAGATGATGTATATCAGCTTCAAAAAAAATTTAAAACATATTTTCTTTCATTAAAATTTGGGTAGCATTAGAAAACATTTACAATTGAATGGACAAATTTGTGCGGCTTACAAGCAAGCGGAAAAAGAACAGGCTGGATTTGGATTCCATTCCTTGTTTTGGTACAAAGCAGCAAAGTTTTTTATTTACTTCCTGGAACTTTTAGTGTTTTGAGCCATTCACACAGAACATGTTTGCTTTTGCATTTAAAAATTTAATAATAATAACGTATTTAAAGCACCACATTTTAAAAACATGAGATGCGGTAAGAAGACATGGATGCAATGACCAAACACATTCATCTATCGTATACTGACACATAAGATCAATTAAAAAATGATGTATAATGTTTCCAATTAAAAACTCAACAAGAGTAATTTCTTGACAATGTTTCAAATTGCTCACCGAAAAGACAGCAAACTCACATTTACAGCCCAGGTGTTTTCTATAGGCCTTGACGATGAATGTGGTGCAAGAATCAACGGTAGGCTATGAGAATTAGGCTACGTTCACACTGCAGGGCTTAATGCTCAATTCCGATTTTTTTTTTTTATTAGATTTTTTTACAAGGCCGTTCACATTTCCAATTAAATGCAACCTTTTGTGATCTCCTATGCGAACGTGAAATGACCCAGAAGTGACCAACATGCGCAGAAGAGTACTCAACGGTGAACGACGTCACTCGTTGTTTGCGGAAGTAGCTAACGTTAAACATGGATGTCAACAACAGTGTAGTCAACAGCGGAGCTCTTTTTGCAATATTAAAGTTATTTTCCAAACAGAACCAGCACAATTACAATCTTCTCGTTTTCAAAAAAAAATTAAAAAGAAGGAGGAGAGCAAGGTTTTTGGCCAAGGCGTTTTTTGGAGCAGTGTTAGCAACGTCGGTACAGAGAAACGTGTGGGTGCGGAGTCACAGCCAGGAGTGGTGGGATACTGATGTGAGTGGCTCTTCTCGTTCCCGCCTACTTCAACCAGAATTATGACGTTTGTAGCGTATCAAAGAAGTACGGGTCGGATACATGTGGCCTGTCCGTTCAGACGGAGGTCGCATTTCAAAAGATCGGATACGGATTCAGGACCACATAACCAAGTGGCCTGGGTCACATTTGAAAAGATTGGATCTGTGTCGTTCAGACTGTCATGAAAAGATCAGATACAGGTCGCATAGGGGCAAAAAAATTGGAATTGGGTCGTTTCAGCCTGCAGTGTGAACGTAGCCTTAGTTTTTTTTTTTTTTTTTGTGATGACAGCACTCAAATTCCACGTTTATGTAAAATGTACAAATCTATAAAATAAAGCATTATGTGATTAGGGTAACAAATTTATTATTTAATGAGCACCCTAGAAATCAAACAGAATTCAGTACTGTAGGTTTTGTATAACTTAAGGTTTTGTTAAACTTTTGTTTATTATTATTATTATTGTTATTTTCAAAGTTTAAATGAAAAACAGATCTTCAATAGTCTGAAGCTTTTGGTCCCCACAGTATATATTACAATGCTCTTCCACTTTTCTATGGAAAAATAACAGCAAAAGGAGCTATTTTAGGTAAAAACTCTATACCTGTTAGAGGCAGAAGATAGATACAAGTGTGTTTATCTGTATGCTTGCAAAAGGGGTTCATATACATCAACTGCTAAACTCATATAGAGGGAATGATTAGTTATCTTGGCAGTGTTTTATATGAAGCCCATAAAATACTGCTTTCTCAAAGCCTAAGCCTTCAGCTGGATATATTGAATGCAAGACTGCCACATGGTCATTGTTACCAAAAGCCATTTTTCTCCTGGTTTCTATTCCTCCGCTGCTCTCATCCCTCTTTCCTCCTCTTCTTTGTTTGTGCTTGACTTGTTTTCCCTGGTGTTCTTATATGATTACAGCGTGCTTGTTTACTGCAAATATGGCCCATCTCTCTTTTTTGAAGAAAAGTGAAGAAGTCCTGTGGATATTGTGTGTTGTCCCTTTATTTCTCTCACATCATTCTCTTCCATTTCTTTTCTGTCACTCTCTCACACATGCACTGCAAGTATTCACACACTTGACACCTAGGTAGGTGTGTGTTTATATGTATTTATGTGTACCAAAGCATCAAGATTCTTTCAGGGTTCTCTACATCTGCCTTTCAAAAAGATTCTCTCTCTCTCTCTCTCACACACACACACCGTCATACACATATGCAGAGCATCTATACATATTAAACACGCATGCAGACTACATAAGCACAGATGGGTGTATTACTGTGACACAAGGGGAATCCATTTCATAGGTGGATAATTGGATCTGTCTTTGCAGAATAATTCAAATCTAAATCATTCCAACTTCAAGCCTGCCACTCGAGTGCCTTGTTTGTGTGGGGATATGTGTCTGCGTGTGGCATATTATGGTCGCGTCGATACCATGTATCTGTGTGCATGTGTTATTGCATGTGTGTGCATGTGTTATTGCATGAGGGCTGGAATTTAATTTCAGTAAATAAACTCTTGATTATGAATGGCTGGACGATGCCGCAAGAAAATTACTCAGTCACTAGGCTGTCCGAGTCTCATGACAGCTAGTGTGTGTTATATATGTCCCTGTGTGTGAGGAAGATAAATGGAGGATTCTGAGGACCACACCAGACCAGACAGAAAAAAACAGCTTCTATCGTATCATATAGATTCAGGTCATGTTAATGGAATATTCCAGGTTGAATGCAAGATACACACAGTCCACAGCATTTATGGCATAATGCTTATTACCATAAAAAATATTTTGATATTATACCCCCTTTAATCTAAGAAAAAAGAAAAATCTGTGTTACGGTGAGGCACTTCGAACTGAATGGGGACAATTTGTAAATAGGTAATCCTTTTCCAATAATGTTTCATCTGCTAGTTAACAACATTAGTTAACATGAACTAACAGTGAAAAATAATATATGAATCAATACTAATTTCAATATTTGCTAATAAACTATTAGAATAAAAAGTAGCATCTATTAATATTATTTCATCTTTAATTCATTTTTAATTGTATGTTTTTAAATATATATAATTGAATCTGAATAAGCTACTGCTTTAATAAAGTGTTCTCCCTGCAAACCGAAGCTTTAACTTGTTTTGACAGAGCTAATCAAGCATTCAGAAACCACATGTCCTTATAATGAATCTCTAACCTTTCCCAGCTCTATTTCAAGCCTAGATTTACTATTGTTATATTTGACAAATCTGCCAAACCCTTTGAGTCTTGAAGGCTGCGAACAACACAAACAGCTGAAATATTATAAGCCTCCGAGCAAAGGTCTAAGTTTTTCATGAGGGCTCCGAACCAATCGCCGTGAGGAGGGCAGGATCTGCTGGTCGGGGCGGGGTTTTCTAGACTATTTAAAGTGCGGCGGTGCAAAGTGTTAGAAAATCCAGTGTACCTTGGAGGACACGTAAGGGGAAGGAAAACGTGTTTTGTTTTGGAGACCTTGCGGGATACACACAGCGCAAGCACCGATGGAGAGAAAGGACCATTAGCCATAGTCCTGGGGAAATACGCAGGTACGCGTCCGTTCGAGGCGTTATGTTGTGAACTTATTAACAAAAGCTTAGTGTGCAGCTCAACATTGACTCACCCTTTGCGTCTTTGTGCCGCGCTCTGCGCGACTGGCTTGTTTACGCGCCCAGGTGCGCGTGGTTTATTGTGTTGTGAGGTGACCTACTACGGCTCTGTACCTAGACAGCATTTTTGGGCGGGTCAGAATAATTCCAAACCGCCTCTCTAGCATGACACTCACATAACCCCTTTTGTATTTCAGAAGCAGTATTCCATGTCTCTTCTCTGCCCTGTTATTGATGGGAAACCAACTGGACCGGATCACCCACCTGAACTACAGCGAGCTACCCACCGGCGACCCATCGGGCATCGAGAAGGACGAGTTACGTGTTGGCGTGGCGTATTTCTTTTCCGATGAGGAGGAAGAACTGGACGATCGATCGCAGTCTGACAGCTTTAAAGACAACAACAGCCCGAGCAAAGACGGTCCGGTTGCGCTCAACGAGGTCGAGTACTCGGCGTTCTGCTGCCAGGAATGTATATACTCCAAACTGCGAGAGAACGAGGACCTGAATGTTTATTCGGTGAAAACTTTATTGACCATGTGCAAACCCGGGGATCTACTGGAGTTAGTGGCCAACGCACAACCCCCGCACTGGGCGATCTTTGAAGGGGAGGACCAGGTTATTCACCTCTACAAGGGGGAGATCCGCAAGGACAGCTTGTTTGAGATCAGCTGCGGTCGGCAGGGCAGGATAGTGAACAATCGGTACCGCTACCGACCGCTGCCAGCTGATTTGGTGATGCAGAACGCGAGCGGGCACGTGGGGCTCAGCAGCGGCGAGATTTGCTGGACAAACTCGGAAAGTTTCGCAGCCTGGTGCCGTTTCGGAAAGCGGGAGTTTAAAGCTGGCGGGGAGGCGCACTCGGTCGAGCAGCGCTACTTTCTGAAGGTGCACCTGTCCGAGAGCACCGCGCACACGCTCATGTTCCGCAGCCTGGAGGAGATGATACGCGAGAGACGGCGCGTGGACGCCAGTGGCATTCTCAAGGAGCTGTCACTGGTGACCGGCAAGGAATGAGCGCTTGGGACTCTCTGCATGCCTTGAGCAAGGGCTGCTTACCTTTATTTCAGGACTTTGGGAGGGTTGTGCGTATTTGTGTGAACATGTTTTGTCAAAGACAACGCCCCTTTTGGTTGTGGTGTGATGGCCCCACTATAGTCACCCTGTACCCTCAAAAAGGAAAAAGATAAAACATAAGGTGTGCCCTCATCACAGATTGCCCATGAACCGATAAAGCCCCCTCAAATTCGCACCCGAGCCCTGCTGCGGCAGATGGTGACCACGATGCGTTCACATGTCTGTGGCAAGCCGTTTTGACATTTATTCATTAACACTAACTAGCATTTGTTTTTGTTACTAATAGGCTCATTTTTCATCATATTATTCTGATTTGACTTCTGTTTGAACTACAAAGAAGCCATTCTGACTAAGCTAGTCATTACATATAAGTGAAAAATCAAATGTTAACAGTATGTAAAATGTTAAGGTAACAGTTGAGATCAATATCAATAGCTTTAGTACAGGGCATTTCAATTGGCAGCCCGTGGGCCCAAACCGGCCTGCCGATCATCTTCATTCGGCCAGAGGGAAGAGTATGCACAGGTCACACATATGCGTTGAATTGTTTTAGCACTAATTAGTTTGTCCACAAGGTGGAAACACTGGCCCAGGCTGTTTTTTCACAGCCAAAAAAAGAAAAGGAAGAGACAGAACAACAACAACCTACTAGAGACCACGATATCAATAGATGCAGCGTTCACAAGCGTTTGTGTGAGGATTATAAGATATCCACGATTATAGCTCAAACGAGTATAAAGACAGCATTATCTGTCATAACTTCTGGTGAGAAATAGTGTAGATGCTGGACAAAGATGATTATCAGAGTTTGAAAGGCTGCACGTTCAGCTTTTCACATTCACTGAGCAATTAGCGATTAAATCCAATTAATCATGATTAATTACAGAAAAATATGTGATAAATTAGTTTTTTTTTTTTATTGACTTACAGACAGATACTAATGTTTTTATATATTTTGGTGTTGGTAATATTAGTTTATTTTACTGCTGAATATGCATTTATATTTAATTTCTAATTTTATAGCCCTATCCCCTATTTTCAATTAAATAATCTGTCCCTCAAATTAAATTAATTGAATAGCCCTCTCCTAGGACCTAATGAATGGTTACTAGTCAAGCGGGACTCGGAATAGTTCAGATCTGAACCACAGATCCTAAATGTGTACCATTGGATATTTGTTGTCATTATTAAAATTGTGACAGTTGAATGAATAATTAGGGTATAGTGAAATCCATAAATACACTAGTTGCTATTGGACTACTCTATGTAAAAAAAAAAGTTAAGTTAAAGGAATAAAGCTAAAACAGCTTGCCACATGTCTCCTATTTGACTGAACTCCAGAGCTTTAATATTAAATGTGGAGCTCAGTTATTGCATATCTGTCCAGCTGCATTAGTTCCTCTAAACCCCTACAGGCGACAACACGTGAGCCTTTGTTTTCATTCTGTTATTAACAAACGCAGCGAACATTTTTCTGTTTTTGGAGTCCATATTTTTGTATTTCAGTTAGTTCGTAAAAAAACAACATCTGTTTTTATTTAAATAAATGTAGATTGCCCTATGAAAATTGGGTTGGTCTCTAGCTCTTTTTCATACTGTTTTGCCTGCGTACAAATGCAATAAGCGAGCACGTGCTGGCTGAGGTAACCTCACGCGAGTGCCTAACCGATGCATTATAATTCACACATCAACCTTCTGTCACTGTATCGATCATTCCTTCATTTGATTTTTGATGGATTTATTTCCCGCCAGCAGGGCAGTCGTTTGTTATCATTGCTGCATTAGTAGGCTATGCCTTGTGGGCAGCTGTTGATGTATGGAGACACTGTCCTTTTGTTCTTGGCTTGTTATGGACGATGATCATCAGCAGCGTGTTTCTAACTTTGACTCATAGGAGACACTTTTTATTCTATTTTGCGTCTGTTACTTTAATTATACATATAAAGTTTTATGACTGCTCCGCTTGTGGTCCAGAAGCCATACATCCAAATTAACTGCAGTCTCCAGTTTTGGCTGCAAGGTTTGCATTAAGTAATGGGAGAGCTGTGTATATGTGTGTGTCTGTGCACATAGATGCTCTCTAGCATCAGTAAATATGGTCATGCTCTGTTTGTTTTCCTATTAGAGGCTGTAGGCTGCAGCTGGGATCATTTATGCTTTATGTTCAGTGGGGCTTGATTGGGCCACAGGTCTGTTTGGCTGGACCCTTTACAGAGCTTGTGCTGGCCAACACTAACAAGTCATTCTGAAAATCAGTTTGGATAATGCAAAGGCCGAAGTCCATTTTACAAGGTTTACCTTTGTGCTGCAGGTTATGACTTTGTCAAGCACAGATGCGTTTATGGATTTACACATTGAATAAATGATAATTTTTGCCTTTCCTGTTAATAATCTAGTTGAATATTTACTAGATTGGGCTAGTTCCTGTAGTGTGTGTTCAGCATATTAATTTCACATACACTCTTTACTGCTTATTCTTTGTGTGACTATTCCAGGCCAGGCTGTTAATCATGAATCGACATTATGCACAACACATTGTGTCAGGTGTGTCAGTTTGAGCCGTTAATATGGAAAGCGGGGCGTTTGCATGAATAAAAACAAGTGGGACAGGTTTCTAACGGTTAGGAAAGATGTCAGATGAGTTCATCGTAGACGTTACAGACAAATTCATTAAATGACTACAGCTAATTTTACATCCACAACCCAGTTTAACTAGATGATTAATATGATTAAATAGTTTTGCATTCATTGACTTAAGTGAATTATCACTCTGTTTAGTGCAAATTAAATCAAAAGAGGCACATTATGTTATTTGTCTCCCCATGGAAAACAGGCATTAATAATGTTATTAAAAACAGATTTAAATACATTTTATATTAGTTATGGCATATTTTATTCCTCAAATTACAGATAAAAAAGATTATAACCAGACTTTTATATACATACTGAAATCAAGCACATTTACATTGGTCACAAAATGCTGTAAAATTACAGTAAAGTATGTCAGATCTTAGTATTCTGAGCCATTTTCCACCACATAAAAACTTAGTATTGAGCTGCAAGCCTTATTAGTATGTACTTTGACACTGAACTGACAAGTACGGTTGAGAAACACCAGACATTAACACTCACACACTCATTTTCTTTGGCTCAGAACATGTCATCACCACTGTCTCTCCAGTCTTGTATCCACCACATTGTTGTTCACCAATCCCAGCAGCCCCAGTAACCCACTTTTTCACGAGACGATTTGTGGGATCCCCTTTCTAGACATTATCCCACCCCCGCCTCATTTTCCCGTTCTCTGAGCCTGACAATCTGTCACCTGTACCAATAGCTTTTTTTCTGACGCTGGAAATTTAGGATAGTGGGGCATCGGGCTATATGTGGAGAATGAGGACAGGAGTGAAGGAGCGATGGGCTGAGGGGAGTAGATGTTGCCAACATGAGCTGAACAGAATATCTTTAGCCTGAAACAAAATCTGCATCTCAGTGATATGCCATATGTGTGCCGTCCTGTTTGTGTGTGAGTGTGTCTGTTACTGGGGAAACCTCAGCCAGTCATTTAGCTTGCATCTACTGAATATGGTTTTACTTGAAGCTATGAGAGAGGATGAGGAGTGTCTTTAAGGGAAAGCTTGTTGTTTTTGCTTGATTAAAGAACTAAGAATAATGCATTTGCTTCTGCTGAGGGAGAATTATACATAGCATCTGTGCTCCACTGAAATCCTGCCTCTCTTTCAGACTCGTTCGGACATTCATTTATACCAGCAGGCTAGCTGGTAATCTGGCTTCAAGAGTAGAGGAGGGATTTAGAAATTCAGCAACATTTGTGTTTTTTCTCTTTCCCTTCGTCAATTAAATTTTACAGCAATTTTAATTTTTTTTTTTAGAACTGCTGAAATGAAGGTGCACTGAGAAGAAACTACATTGGGTTTTTGGATGCAATATCCTGTTCCAAGCCTTTTTTACAAGACCCATTGTGTCCTGGTAAAGATTTAGCTGATAAATCCTTATTTGTCAGTGGAATCGATATATACTGACTTCAGAACAATTTCTCTGATAATATTCAAGCAATCAATTCTTGTGTTTTCTAACAGTTGTTTAGAATCAGAACTAGCATAGCCAGATTTGTGAATATCTGTCTTGGTCTAATAAGTCAAATGGATTTGCAAAAAGGTCTGAAATGGTTTGTTTCATTCAGATAGTTCATTCACACCCTATACGTTTTCAGTGGCTTGTCAGAGCGAAATAGTAACAGGATATTTTTCTGCAGTATTCTGCCATTATTTCAGCTACAGCGACCAATGCAGTCTAATTCTGTCACACTTTATTTAAAGTTTTGATTCTCGCTATTATCAAAACATTAACTATAATTGTGCCTCAATAAACAATAATTTTTTAAGAGGGTGAACAAAAAGAGAGCTGGATAAGGTGGATCAATCTATTGTAGAAAAATATACAAATGATTTCTATTGTTTGTTAATGATGCAGCTCTTTGTTGCATGTGCAGTTTATTGAACTATTTAACTGAATGCAATTTATATAACTACCATACTGTTTTGGATCTTTGTTGAAGTACCACACCACTTAAATACTGCGGTACATGAATATGTGACCATTCAGTACCATGGTAAACATAATAATGTCGAAAAAAGGTCTGGAGTGGTAGTATAAGGCATATCCACATAACCTATTTGTTCTGCATACAGATAAAGATCTTTAAATTTCTATAGCACACCCATAATAATTCTGTACTGCTAAGGGTTCATTGAGATGGACTCCCTGTAACAGGACATACTGAATCGGTCAGAGCTACAGTGTGTATAGGGGATCCTTAGAGAGTAGATTAGACTCGAGGTCATATCATATTATAGGCTCTTTTTATAATGCCACAGCATAATGCGCCACATTGCAGAATTCAGCAAATTCTGTTTCACGCTTCTAAGCGAGAGAGCACTGCTGGCTGTGAAAGAGCGCTGTCTGATAAAAATTCAAGCTGAGTTCCAGAAAGCATCTACAATGACTCAACAAAATCAACATATAGTGTGTGAGGCGAGCAGCCAGCTAAGACTTGCATTTTAAATTGCAGAAAATGTTATTTTTTTCCCGATCGATCATCACGTCAGAGCATGTGCAGACCTGTTTAGCATGAATAGAGGCTCTCAGAAACAGCCGTTGGACGTTTTGCCACCTGTAGAAAATAAGGTAGATTGTTTACGCAGCCCCCAGTAGCCTCATTATGTTAATGTATTGTGTTCTTTTGTGAGTCCATGTTGACCCAGACAGTCTCCCCTGCTCCCTTTTTATGTTTACTCCGTTCCTACTAGGCTCACATCGGCTTACGTTCTTGGTCTGTACGCCAAAGTTCTTGGTCTGTACCCAATTACTGCAGAAGTGTTTGCTCCTCTTGTCTCCCTCTGCACCGTACAGTGAACACGGACAGCGATGACAGAGGAAAAACAACCTGCCTCATGAAAAATGACAGCTCTCTTTTAAAAAAATGAAGCAATCTCTCACAAGTCTCTCTAAGGTTTGGATCAGAAGAGGCCCGTTTCTTTTGTGAGGTGAACTGAGACTCTGTGTAGTTACGGCTGGGGAAAAATGGAGATTTCACAGCTGTTGGTGATAGTGGAGAGAAGGGTTTATGTGAGACACTGTAGCATTGTGGATTCTGGTTCTATAAGAAAGAAAAGTCACAATTTTTTTTTCTATTAGAGACATCTATGAGAATGAATGGAGCGCAAATGGAGACTTTTGCGTGTACTTAACAGATCTTTTTCTCTTGGCCAAAAATTTTGGAGTACACTGACTGTTATTGTATGGTGAAAATCTGTTGAAAGTGTGAAATATTCTAGAGAAGAGCGCAAATTATACAACTTGAGGGTGAGTAAATGATGATAGAATTTACAGGTTAACTGTACCTTTAAGCATTTAATGCTATTATTTACAACAGTAACTAGAAAACTCTTGGTGTGTGACTTGTTTGCAGCACATTTAGAGAGAGAGAGAGATAGAGAGAGAGAGAGAGAGAGAGAGAGAGAGTTAAACATATTTCTGGTGTATCTTTAATTACACTGTTAGCAACTAGTTTTGTACTGAAGCCAGTTCTTTAGAGATTTTTTTAAAAAAAAGTAGCAGTTATCACTACCTGAATTTTCAGGGGTCATCAGTATTTTATATTCTTTTACTGCATTTTCATTTGTGTCCATTTGCATGTCATTGTAACTGTAGGAACTGTTCACAAAACAAACAAACAAACAAACAAACAAAAAAAAAAAGAAAAAAAAGAAACACATTTACTCACTCTCATGTTGTCCCTAGCCTGTATGACTTTCTTATGCTGAATCCAAAAGGTGAATTTTGTAAAAATAATATCTGGCCACTCTTTCAATATAATGAAGATGAATGAGTAGTGGAGCTGTCAAGGTCGAAAATTACAAAAACTAAAGAAAGACTTCACATTAACCATTCTAATTTTTTTGTGCTTCTATAGTGCTTTCTGACAGCTTATGAAATAAAATGGCCAGTGTTCTTTTTTTTTTAAATAATTTCTTTGTGTTTCAATCAAGCTAATTTAGGATGACACAGGACTGAGTAATAACAGAATTTTCATTTTTGGATGAGCTTCCTTTTCATTTAAATCTTTTATGAAACAGCATGGTCCCAGTGCTTAAATGTTTCTCTGGAGGGTGCATCTGTGTTGCATCTACATATTGAGCATAGCACTGTAACTAATATTTTACAGTTTTAATTGGTTTTGTTGCACTCAAATGTAGTCAAAACAAATCGACAGGAAACTTAATTTAGCAGTTGGGGCACACCGGCACTCACAGACACACGTAGTCGTGTCCACAACTTTCCATTCCTGCTCTCATGTTTCACCTGCTCTCTCTGTCAGTGAGTTAATGAGAGAGTCAGAGGTACAGGATTAGATGTTCTGCTCTCTCTGCTGGGCCGAGCACAATGCCATACCTTTGTTTCCCACTCTAGTGTCTCACACTCTAACATTTTTTCCCAGGGTTTGTTACATTTCACACACTGGCAAGTATTTGTTCTACATTTATTAGCACGGATACGTATTTACCCCCTTCCCTTTCCCATCTTGTATTTCTTCATGCTTGGGCTCGGTTGCTTTTTCTGCCAAAGCCAATCACATACGTTACTGCGGTTGCTTTGATTTAACACACTGTATCTCATCTACTCATCTACTCATACATTGGAATCCTGTTCTCATTTTAGATCCTTATTTTTCCTCTCCTCCTCTTCTTTGCCTTTGGTTTTCACAGTCACATGTTCAGCTCAACCTTTCTCCCCCTCATTCAGTGTCTCGCTTCATTCTCTCTGTCCTCCTTCTCCTCCGCTAAGCACTGCATTTATTTCTCAGCTTGACCGTCCTTTGACCGGGAGAACTTTCCCCCCTGCATTTTATCAGTTGCTCCTCCATAACAGCAATCACACACCCCACAGGTGTCCCCTGCTTCTATTTTTCTATCAGCAC